>NC_091124.1:71327500-71627500 GCF_040183065.1 Periplaneta americana | reverse complement strand
AAAAATAAAGCCGAATATGGAATTGACTATAATATATCTGAAAGTGGATCTTCAGAACAGATGTGTACCTCGTTTTACCGTGACAACGCTTTTTAGTTTCTTTAGCACTCTGATTGTTATATTATTCAAGTCTTTGCTTTATTACGAATTTTAGATAAGGGCGCAAATAGCCATAGTAGCTGATGCGCCCTTTATAAACCCTACTACTAATACTATTCAGAATAGGTCAGCGAACCACTAAGTCTCCATTATTACACACTAAGTTATTTCATTTCGTATATTCTAGTGACGTGGAAAAAATGCGTGAAGGCTCAATTTTCGTAACTCTTTTGTGTCTCAATGACATATTGTATTCAAAAACAAAATTATCTTTGTCTCACGTATCTTTACTAGGTCGCTACTAAAAGTTTCTTATTCCATTTTGTGATAGAATTTCGTACATAAATTAAGGTATTTTATGACACTTCAAAGAAAATATTTAGAATGTGGGAATAAATTAATATACCGGGTGTAACTGGATTCTGGTAGATCTCAAATACAGTATATTTTACAGTTATGCTAATGTTTACGTGAAAATTTGGAAAGTGTTTATGTGAATGTAAAATACCCAAACATTTGCAAGTGTTTTTTAAATATCATTTCTGGTTTAACCGGAAATGGTATTTGCTTTCTTATTTCCAATAAAACACTGTGTATATTCTTTGACATGACGTATTATCTGTAGGTTCTGAGTTCAATGGTGTTTCATAAGCGGGTTTTGGATTGTGAGTATATTTGTGAATGACGTTAAAAATGTTGGGTAATATTTAAATCTTTTTAAATGTCACGTCATTTTACAATCAGCCATAGAGTTTAGGGAGTGAATATTTCATTGTTCCTCTGAAAATCGTCAAAGACACATTTAATTGAAGTCCAGTTATTTATTTATTTATTTATTTATTTACTTATTTACTTATTTATTTATTTATTTATTTATTTATTCATTTGTTCATTTATATGTTTATTTATTTGTTTATTTACTTATTTATTTGATAAAATATTCAGTTTACTATCAGGATTATAGCTCGCCTTACAGCGTTAGCACATTACACAAAATTTTATACTCGTCGATTATTCATAATAGGAAATTGTACCTGAGTATTTGATTTTAGTTCTTCAATTTATAAAACTAATTTTCTGCAATATAGGCAGACATTCATTTCGTAAAGTCAGAAAATACATAAATTTATCTTTTTCAACTCGGTGTCAAAATCGTTATTTCATAGGTTTTCCTATGTAGTAACGTAGCAACACATTATTTCCAATAGAAATTATTTATGATTGATTTTATATATAATCATTCTTCAAGAACTTCGAAGTTGCTCAAATTGTATTATATTTTGAATACAAAAATTGGGACAATTTCTCAAATAAATGTATTCAGCGCTACTATAGAGTTATGCAGACACATTTTACAGAATATTATTGATTCAGTAATTTGCTTGTCATTTGAATGAGAATTCCACGCTCTCTTCTTGTCATTTGTAATATAGTAAGTTGAGTCTCCCATTGTGTCAATATCACGAAGAGTATCTTCCTTCAGAATATTGAAAGTAGTCGGATATCAGGGTGAACGTATAATTTTGTAGCACAGAATTTTCACTTTATAACTTTACAGCCTACAACGATTTGTACTCTTGCCCCGAAGTAGTTATAGTCTTCAAAATGACGCTATGAGGTCAGATTTATTGCAGGATAGAATTTAGAATAGATCCCAAAAGTTGTAAATGTCCACCATTGAAAGAAGCCACGTATGTCAAATATCTGGGCATCATTATTGATCAGAATTTAAAATGGCCTCATCATATTACTTATCTTTGTAAGAGGCTTCGTAAAACAATTTATAAATTCGTTAATCTTCGATGCTACTTACCCATTAGAGTTCTACGAAATGTTTATTTGGCCATTATTCAGTCTATCATTCAATATGGTATAATTGTTTGGAGTGGAAGTACAAAAATTAATCTTAGTCCGTCAAATTTACTACATAAACGAATAATTAAAATTTGTTTGAAGAAACGTTTCGATTATCCAACTAAATTAATTTATTCTGAATTTAATGTATTTATATTGAACAAATTTATAAGTATATGCTGTTAAAATGTTATCATAAAAATCGTAATAAGTTTGTATTACAGACACATAATTATGACACAAGACGAAATATTAATTCAACATTAGTAGAACCTAAATGTCTCACATCTGCTGATCTAAAGCATAACATTAATTTTGGCCCTCGGTTGTACAATGCTTTAACTAAATTACACCCAGAACTTCTAACATGTAACCCACTAACATATAACAAGAAAATTAGAAACGTGTTAATATCTTCAATTTGATTAAATAAATTTATAGCTAGGTAAAAGGTAAAAAGGTAACCCCGTAACATGCCATGAAGGCACTTGGGGGACATGGAGATAGAGCCCCATGCTTTCCATGACCTCGGCACTAGAATGAGGTGGTGTGGTCGGCACCACGCTCTGACCGCCTTTTACCCCCGGGAAAGACCCGGTACTCAATTTTATAGAAGGCTGAGTAAACCTTGGGGCCGTTCTGAAAGTTTGGCAACGAGAAAAAATCCTGTCACCACCGGGGATCGAACCCCGGACCTTTCAGTCCGTAGCCAGCTGCTCTACCAACTGAGCTACCCGGCCGCCCAATAAATTTATAGCTATGTGTATGAATTAATCAACCTATATTATATTTGTATTCTAGGACTGTATGTATATATATATATATATATATATATATATAGTCCTACTTTTCGCGTGCGATATTATTCTTCTCTAGTGTTAATATTATATTATATAATTCCATTGCCGCTGTAATTTAAATTTAATTCCTATTTTATTTTACTTATTATAATTTTTTTATTTTCTATATTTCTCTTATATTAATATTGTATTATATAATTTCTGTAACTGTAATTTTAATTCTATTTCCTATTTTATTTTATTTTATTTTATATTCTCTTATAGGCCTATTAATATTATATCTGAACTGCGACCGAACACGAGCGCTGCTCATTCGGTCTCAAATTTTGTTAATACTACTGTATCTCCTTTTTATATTCTTTGTATTATTTTATTTCTATTTCTCTTGTTTGTTTGTAATTATATTCTTTATTTTGTATATTTAAATTTAAATAAATTTTAAATATTAGACTTAAGAACTATCCACTGCATTCAATTCTGCAAAGGAGGAGTAATTTATTTACAGTCATTAATTACGGAAAAATTAATTATTTACTGACATTGAATGACAGTATTTTAATTTAGGAACTTGTATGCAATAATAAATAAATCGACAAATATTAATATCGACATTAACTGAATATCATGATTATGAGACAAAATTTTTGATGACATGAACGATGTGAGAAATGACAAATCGTTATATAGCAATTGCTTTGGGTTATTGGACTTTTTCTAAATTATGGACGTAATTATATTATTATATTGTGATTAAAAAATTGCTGAATATATTTTAGTTATTCAAAAGACAGAACTCATGAATTTTTTAATTTGAAAACAGAAAGGAATAAATAAATAAATGTATCCTATTTTAATTCACTAAGTTATCGAGTTCAATAAAATGAAAACGATCAGTTTTAAATTGTCCCAGTGAACAGATTTCTTAAAAAAATCTTAAATAAGCGTCTGATACGAAGGAAGTTTACAGGGCCCATTACTTACAATAGCGACGTTTTTAAGTCATCTCAGGCTACAGGAGAATTTTTCCTCTCATTCGTAACGACATCAGTAAGATAAATTTGAGTATTTGGAGACAAAAACAGCCGAAATTAAATATCTCAAAGCAAGTATTATGGTATTGAATGATTTGATATTCATCATTTTAGTAAACCTTACATTTATCGATATCCGAGCGATTTAAAGAGCTTATTATATAATACCTGTACATATTAATTTCATGTATGAAAAGTTCTTCTAATAATTTTATTCCAAGAGCATAGTGATTTGGTTTTTGTAATTCTTCTCCTTAGTTCCCTAAGATATGAATTATTACACGATATTTACTTAACTAGTAATAGACCTACCTCTTGAATAATTTTATATTCCTACACTGTTTCAGTTTTAACATATTTTTTCTCTTTGTCCTTCTTGCCTCCCTCTAAACGATATGTGTCGGAGGAAGAACAATGATTGTTTGTATGCATCTGAAGTATGACTACTGTAATAGTAGCTAGTGGGCGATTTATGAAATGGAGGGGGAAAAGAACTGACCACCCTACCTTCATAATCTACTGGCCTGTTGCCGTTCAGCATTCCTGTCGGTGCATCCTTCAGTAAACAGGTCCTTCTCAGCCAGTGATCCAGCCAATTCCTTTTTTTCTTCCTGATCAGTTTCAGCATCATTCTTTCTTCACCCACTCTTTCCAACACAGCTTCGTTTCTTATTCTGTCTGTTCATTTCACATTCTCCATTCTTTAATTTTTCTTATTAGGAATGTTGAATTTTGTGACATAAAAATTTCAAATGAAGTACTGTCACATGTATACTTCAAGCAAGTACAGTTTATCTGAGATTACTGTGAAGTGTGGGTTATGTCTAATGGGTTGAATATGTTTTTGTTTTATTCAGTAACAAAAAATTGTATTGATGTAATTTTACTTTACGTCATTGTTATTGTCATAATAAAACCACTATTGTTGAATTTATAGGCTGAAATATGTGGATTGAAAAAGGAGATTCCACTAAGGTCTACGTTTGGAGCGGCTCAATACACAACCAGATTTTAGGGCCTTGTTTCTCAGCTGAAACCAATATCAACCACGCTGCGTATGTAGCCATGCTTGAGAACTTTCTGTTTCATCATATCGAGCAAATGAAGCACGCTGGGATTCAAATCATCTTGCATCGAGATGGACAATGGCATGTGCAAGAACAGTTGAATCGTCAATTTCCACAGCGGTGGAGTGACAGATATGCACCCATTGTCCTGATCCCACCACATTACACTTATTCCTTTGGAATTATATCAAAGATAGGATTTATAGTGAAACACTTTCCGAATCTTCTTGTCCTGAAGGAAAGAATCGGACAAGAAATTTCAAGCGATACTCCAGATGTTCTTGCCACATTATAGACCATGCCTGTCAAACTCGCGCACCGAAAGTGTGAAGAGTTGTTTGTGTACCTGTGCCCAGCGGTGAAGGCAGTTCGTACGTCTCAGCATTAGTTACTCTGTGCTGTTTACCCTGGACGTCTACCCTGCACGTTGTCAGGACTTCGTGCAGCGCAGAATCTTGCGCTGCGAGGAGTATCCCGAATATTGGCGTGGCCTCCTTCACAAGATAGTCTGCTTGCCCACCGATTAACCGTACTGCGATAGACAACCGCATCTCCGTACACCTTTTTCAACCTCTTGTGAATGTTTCCCACTGTCTCGTTCTCACAGCACAGGAACTCGATAACAGCACGTTGCTTCTGACGAATGTGAAGTAAAGCAACCATCTTGAAGGAGTGCCATCATGGCGCCCACGCACGGGAAATACTTGAATTACATTTTAATACGACGGGGAAGGATGTATCTATGACGTCTATAAATTGCAAAGGTTTAGAATAAAAAATAAATCTAAAAAATATTGTGCATTACTTTTGGAGTGACCTTCGCAGAAGTGACCTTGGTTGATAACGCAGAATCTTGGATAATGGGACTTATCTGAAAAACCATAAGGCATAAATCGAAAATGTTTATATCAAATTAAAGGGGAGAAAATTTTCTATTAAAGTAGTTATATTTTGAAAATTCTAATTTTTCATCATTTTTTTGGTTTTGTGGATGTAGGCTAAATATACCTTAACTGTGCAGTGGCGTTTGGATTTGATGCATGCTTCTGACTACTTTATATCCCTTGCATTGACTCAACGTAGATGTCATAGATAAAAGATAGGATCGGGAGCGCTTGTATTAGTAACAGTGGCGGCTGTACTGAGCATATACTTTGCATCCTTGTTTTGTTGCATACTTATTACTGTAATGGTTTTATTAACCTCGTCTTTCTCAGTAGCGTTATTGGTCCCCACTACGTTCAATGCAAGTGTTCCTGTTATACTATGTTGAAAAGTGATGAAGTGTTTGTAGTCTTATTGTACATATTCAATTAATAAAACGATTATTAAAGTTACTTTCCGATTCTCCTTCGTATATAAAAAGAGAAACGAAGATATAATGGAAGAGTTGAAAACATGCTCATTGCATCATCAAATTTAATAATGTGTAATAAAATGAAAAGAATATTAGGAATGACAGCGCGACAGTAATATTGAAATATAAGCTCGTCAGTAAAAACCAATAGGACAAGGGAGCTTAGGATGACCGTGGACCAGATGGATGGATAATAAATTTTACGCTCGATCATGCCGAAATGTAGTAATTATACACCTGGTAGCAGCCCTTTAATGGACCTCATTAAAGTACACCTGTTCATTGAAGTTCAAGTGTTCCACCAATTAGAAAATACAATTGTAGCAA
This sequence comes from Periplaneta americana, assembly GCF_040183065.1. Lineage (NCBI taxonomy): Eukaryota > Metazoa > Arthropoda > Insecta > Blattodea > Blattidae > Periplaneta > Periplaneta americana. The sequence continues at coordinate 71,620,965 of NC_091124.1, read as the reverse complement.
TATGAAAGAGCAAGTATCGATTATTCTCGGATATGCAATCGAAAGACAACTGTTTTCGCAGAAGTTCTGCGACAATTTTAGTAGACGCTGGCGGAGACATCACAACATTGAAACGTCAAGGAGGCTGGAAATCCAATACTGTCGCAGAAGGTTATGTTGAAAAATCGATCCAAAATAAAATTGAAATCTCAAATACAATATTAAACTCAGTCGAAAAAATCAACACACAAATTACAGTAACATCAATTCACCGTCATCTTCCAGCCTTTCACAAATCACATTCCCGCAAATTCATTTCACCAATTGCACAATAAATCACCTATATTTGAAATAAAGTTAGTTCTGTTACTATAATAATTAGCGTTAATTGTAAATAATATTCAAATAAATTCAATTTGTCGTCTCGTTTTTCAATGTCTAATTCAATTTCAAGGTTATATCAAGGTTAATGTTTATTTTAGTCTCTAGATTATATCAAGGTCAATGTCGACATTTATTTCTCGGAAGAAATCGATACTTTCGCGTCTGCGCATATCTCACAATTTACGAGGTATTGCACAAGGTCAATTCCGCTCCTCAGTCAGATAAGAATAACATGAATACTTATGAATAATTTCAAGTTAGAAATAGGGTCGTTTCATAAACATACTCGCGTCTTAATTACTACCATCATAGGCTCGTTGCATAATGTACTATTTGAGACAAACAGGCATAATTTGCCTAATTCTGACAGAAGAAGAAGAATAAAAGTGAGAAAACGAAGAAGATAATGAATTAAATAAAAATATTTTCATTCTATTACACATAATACATATTCGCAATGAAACTTCTCCACAAAACTCCACCATTCATTCTCGGAGATACTATACCTACTTTATTCCTAACTGACGCTATATTTGATAGGGAAATATTCAGGGATCGTATCATTAAAGTGGTAATATGAAAACCTCTCAAAATTATTTTCGACGAGATTTTAGGTTCCTGTATGCCAATAAGCAGGCATTTATGGAGTTCCATTCTCCTCCTTATGTAATCACGTGTCCCACGTCTTTTAGGTTCACACCGGACTGCGGAAGCAAAGAAGTGACTAGACAGCACATATCCTAATTTAAAAAATAAGTGTATGCGATGCCGGTAAGCCGTTTATCAGTATCAGCGCACAGGTTACAGAGGGACAATTTTCCGGGCTGGCGACTTCCTGAATATCGCCTCGCTCATTCATATTCAAATGTCGAACTAGCATGGCGTCGCGGTTGTAAATAGAAGGGCGGTCCTCCCTGAATAGTAATGAGACATTATTAGCGGGGGTTCTCCACATCCCAGATTGTTTGCCTTCGGTTTGCAGAGTCAGTGGAAGGAGGCGACTCCCCTCAAAATATAATCACAACTTTTTTAAATTAGCCTACTGTATATTCCTGGTCCATTCCTTTTACGGTGAGTGAACCAGAAGGAAAAGTCATATACGTTCTACTTTACATTTTAAATTATGCACCATAGCGTAACGTACTAAATTAAATATTCCAAAAATAAAATATTATTGTTAAAAATTATTTTTAGCGCTCCTTTTGAATTGCGGAGAATTTTATGTAAATAATCTGCTATAAAACAAGATTAATCCTTTTATTTTCATCAACAACTAGTACATAAATATTTTAATTGGTTATTTGATGATGCTGTATCAACTAAGTATTTAGTGTTGATTGAATTGGTGATAACAGTGTGATATTTGACGAGATGACATCCGGGATTCTCCTCATATTACCTGATATTCACCAAAAACAAACTAGGTAATTAGCCCAAGCGGGAATCGAACCCATGTATAAGTGTAACTCGCCTGTCGCCTGAGCTATGTTAATATATTATTCTACGTACAGATGTCAAAATAAGGTGGCCGCACTCGTGAACAGCAGTACTGTATTTTGTAAGCACACTTCGGAAAATGGTGATGGTACATGAGGCAGGCGCTTATAGAAGCATTTTCGGAACTAAGATGTTTAAGCAGAAGTTTTTCACATCTACGTATCGTAGAGCAACGGTAGTGTGTTCGTTTAATAATTCGAATGTTTTGAGTTCGAGCGTTTTTCAAGTTATCGTTTTATTTTTTATCGTTCTTTAGCGATATATATAAAATATTGAAATTATCACTTATACTCTGTTAACGTTATTTAGCGTTATAAATAATATTCAAGCTATCATTTTATTTGTTACCGTTCTTTAGCGATATAAATAATATTCTTTTGTCGTTCTTTAGCATTATAAATAACATTTAAGTTATCATTTCACTTTGTTATCGTTCATTAGCGATATAAATAACATTCAAGTTATCATACATATTCTGTTAACATTCTTTAGCGATATAAGTAATATAAATTTAATTTGACGTTTGAAAGAATACAGTTACATAATACGAGCAGTTAAGTCGGGTGAACGTACAGGCCATGGGACATCCTGAGGGCTTCTGCAAGCTGTAAAGGAGTTTGGTGACGGCCCATAGGAGAACCTGTAGAGTGTGAGGGGCTTGTTATGTTACATGTAATTTACACCCAAATAAGATGATAGAGACTGCCATTTTGATGATAACTTTGTATTGTTTCACACATAGTTAGATAATAAACGTTTAAAAATATAGCATGCCTTACTTTTAGTCGTATATCTTTAATTAGGCAGCTCTAATTCCTTCAAGTGTGCGAAATGAAAATGTTACGTCATCACAATCCCTTTCCAATGTTTCGCGTATTAAGAAAGTAAACAACCTGTCAATAAAAGGAGGATAGATCTCTTCCAAGAGATAAGGATGATGAAGAACATGTCCTATGCAACAGGGAGGTAATTGAATGCGTGGAAGCTATTAAGTTGATTGTTTTAATGCCACACACACTCTCTTACATTATGAGTCGTGTAATACCGGTATCTGTTACATGCAGTGACGTGATAATGGACCACCACTAAGGCAAATTAAATTCACCTCCATGAGCAGCAATAATTTTAAATGAGATATAAGCATTAGATATTTAATCTCTCTACGGAGTATCACAGGTACCTTCTGTTGTCCTGTGCTGAGATTATCACAACTATGACTTTGTCGTATTCGTATGAATGATTCGGATTGGAATTTTTGCCCAACATTTACTGTGGCCGAGTGTTTATAATGATTACAGTCAACTGGAAATAGGTATGCGGATTCATAATTGTACCATGGTAGTGTTTGTAAAATTATTCACTTTATTTAAATTTATTTTATTTTATTTTGGACTTCAACATGTCCACTGAAATGGAAGTTGTACGGGTTGTTTCTACACAAGTTGCGGAGGTGTTTTCGAGGCTACGCAACCGTCTAAAGAATGTTTTGTTCAGTTATTGAATAAGCGTCGAGAAACAGGTTCCTTTGTCGAAAAGATGAAAATTGATAGAAAGTTTCTCTAAAGCAACAAACATACATTATATATATTAAATATCTGCTATTTAGTTAGCGTAAATTAGGGTCTGTTGGACAGTGGGGCATGTTGGACACTTTGCACTTTAACGTGTTACCTCGCCACTTATGGGCACCACATTCTGCTAGAAGTCAATGACGGAAGTAGCCCCACTCGTGGCTACTTCCGTCATTGACTTCTAGCAGAATGTGGTGCCCATAAGTGGCGAGGTAACACGTTAAAGTGCAAAGTGTCCAACATGCCCAACTATCCAACAGACCCTGATTTAGCCCATGCCAAAATACATAGCAAATACAAAGACTCACAAAAAGGGGTGTTCTAATGTAGTTACATCTATATACACGAAATTAAAAAGTTAATACACACAAATATATATATATATATATATATTTGTCGGTCTGGGTAGCGTAGTCGTTATAGCGCTGGCCTTCTGTGCTCGAGGTTGCGGGTTCGATCCCTGCCCAGTTCGATGGCATTTAAGTGCGCTTAAATGCGACAGGCTCATGTCAATAGATTTACTGGCATGCAAAAAACTCCTTCGGGACAAAATTCCGGCACACCGGTGACGCTGATATAGCCTGAACAGTTGCGAGCGTCGTTAAAAACTAAACCATAATATTTTAATATCTATATATATATATATATATATATATTTTATTATGGCGCTATATAATCTAAACCTGGACTAATATTGTGTTTCAAACGTGCCATTGTAACAAATTTCGCTCTCTTAATGGTGAATTAATGTTCCGCCTATTATTGTAAATATAAGTAAATGTATTAATATTTGCTATTTTTTTATTTAATAATGTATATTTGTATAATTCTTCAATATTAGAGATTTCAAATTCAGAGAAGATTCGTTTAAGATATCTCTATGGCTTATACAACGACTAATAAGGCAAACTCACATATTGTGTCATTTACCACGCTTTCAGCAAACAAGACGCCGGGAGAACCCAACGCACTCTCTGTCACATGGAAACACCCGGCTCGGTAAGGATGATGGTAACAAAGGTTTGATGTATCTTTTACTATGGTGCACTGTGAAACAATGACTGTTACAAGACTGTTTGCAAATCAACCCCACTACAGAATGAACCTAACACTGACACGTTTAACGTACCTATATTGTGTAGTAATTTAGTAATAGAATGGGTTTCATTCCACTCGAAAATTCACTTTTTTTCTTTTGACTACCTTCTATTTAACCCTCAAATTTTGATGTAGAATTGCTGCTTTGTGTTCGATACAGTCGGTCGCCAACCGCTCAGTAGCATATCAAAAAAAAAAAAAGTTTTATATTATAATCGCTTAAAGCTTTGGTCTTACAAGCCTAAATATACTTACTTACTTACCTACTTACTGGCTTTTAAGGAACCCGGAGGTTCATTGCCGCCCTCACATAAGCCCGCCATTGGTCCCTATCCTCAGCAAGATTAATCTAGTCTCTACAATCATATCCCACCTCCCTCGAATCCATTTTAATATTATCTTCCCATTTACGTCTCGGCCTCCCCAAAGGTCTTTTTCCCCTCCGGCCTCACAATTAACAAAGCCTAAATATAGTGAAAGAAAAAGTGTATTAACGTGTAGACAAGGGAATCCTATAATCTTAAACACCCCACGAAACTGGTTTGATCCTTAGGATCGGCGAGACGAAAGGGGCATGCATGTGAAGTGGACAGACAGAATAAGAAATGAAGCTGTGTTGAAAATAGTGGGTGAAGAAAGAATAATGCTGAAACTAATCAGGAAGATAAAAATGATTTCTTTGAGTCTCTGGCTGAGAAGAAACTGCTTACTTGAAGCATGCACTGGAAAGAAATGGTGAAAAAAAAAAAAGTTCGGGGCAGAAGAAGATATCAGATGATAGACGACATTAAGATTATAGATCGTAAGCAGAGACCAAGAGGAAGACGGGAATACTGGGTTTGCAATGTAAGACCTTCACTTGGGCAGAAAATATTGCCTGAATGAAATCATGTAATACACAATTAAGCAGATTGTGTTGGTGATGTTGATTTTGATGATAATGCAAACGAAGAGGAAAAGTAAGACTCTTAATCTGATTTGATAAAAACTGTGATAAAATTGTGTGAGATAATGTGCCTCTTTGTAATCAGTTCTTGCGTTGTTTTTGTTGACGTATTCAGGATCGAGTAATAGTACATTTGTAATTCATAAGTCGTCGAGGAAAGTTCAAGTTATACACAAATGCGCAGTTAAATTCTCTTTCGTGAACTTACAGAAGAGGAAGTAGGAGAAATGTAACGGAAGTTCCGGAGAATCGATCATAATTTTGTGTCGGGAACTAGAACAAGCGCTTCCGACAAATTAATAATCCATCCGTCTTCCCCTCGTAAGAGGAAGGGATGGCAGACACAACCTGAATTCAAAAGTTATAGTCTAGCATATGTATATTACGTGGCCTTTCTAACAAATGCGATTGTTGAAGTTTCCGCAGACGGTATCATGAATACCAATTTGTTCTTGTTTCGTCGCATTACATTTTCTTTGCAAAATCGAAGCCCTTTCTTCAGCTACTCCTTCACTGTATAGAACATGTTTTGGGACTCCAGGTTGTAGGGGTTTTGAGGTATTCGGAGCTATCATTGTATCTCAGTTAGTAGAACACTGGCTTAAGACGATTCGAGTTAAAATTTCGACCATAATGGAATTGTATTTGTAGTGGAGAAGATTGTTAGCGTCTCATCGTGGTTCTCCTATTTTCTCTCGTTATTTCACCAACACTGTTTACAATTTATTACACTTACATTATCATCTTCGTTTCGAAAAATATGTCATTTACAGTGTTTGTTGTGTGTTGTAAAACGCAAGACCCTCGTCCGTTATGACTTATGACTGTGCAGCAACAATTTCGAGCAGAATTCCAGAATGTAGCACCTCAACGGTATCAATAAATGGTATGAAACATTCCGAATTTACATGGACATGTTGGAAAAATGGCTAATGCTACAGCTGAATGAAGACAAAGGTAAATATGGCAACTTCAAGCAAGACTGCTGTTCGACCCACTGCCACAAACAACTGAAAGTTATCAAAAGTTGCCACAAAGGTGGAACAAGATAAGATGACACATTAATGCGATGGCCACCTCGTTCCCCGGATTTTTAGTTGGTTATTTAACGACGCTGCACTAAATATTCGGTTATTTAGCTAGTTAGTGATAGCGAGATACTATATGGCGAGATGAGGCCAAGGATTCGCCATAAATTAGCTGACATTCGCCTTACTGTTGGGGAAAACCTTGCAAAAAATCCAATCAGGTAATCAGGCCAAGTAGGGATCGAATCCGCACCCGAACACAACTCTGAATCGGTAGACAAGCGCCTTAGCCAGTTCTTCCTTGGATTTAACAACGTTTGACTTTTTCTTGCTGAAGTCTGTGAAGGATACATTGCCTTTATACATCCGCTTACCTCTAATACCCAGGATCCTCGCAACCGTACCATCCTTAAAAAGAGTGAAACCTTCTGTAAAACAGAGCCCATAACAAATCTAAATGTCTTACACTTCACAGGGTGATATTGTTGCTGATATTTGTGCACCTATAAACTACTTTAATGTGACTTATAACCCCTAATACTGAAGTTTATTTATAGACTTTTGAAAGAATAGTTTTATATGTGTTAGGCCTAGTTGCTTAATGAAAATATGCATTACCTCCATTCTTATAGCTCTTTGATATACAGGATGTTTCTGAATTAGACCGACCAACTTTTCAATCGGATAGATAACCTTCTTTCAAACATTTTTCGTCGAGGAACCCATGGGCATTCGTTTCAATGCAAGAGGGGTTTAATGCTACCACCCAGTTTGTTTACTCCAGCAGCGGAGAATCATTCTTCGACCCAGTTTGTTATTCTCTGAGCTCTGTATCATGCATTAAACAAATTTCATTACCTATGGCTTATGAAACTTCTGTTGATTCTGAAGAAGATCTTGCAACACGCATTGTCTGCGCAGCAGCTGAAATCAGGGAAATCCCTCGCGTGTTTGAAAGGGTACGGCAGTGTGACACGTCGATGCAATGCTTGCCTGGAAGTCAATGGACGTGTGTTCTAGCACAAGTAGTGATGAGACAGTAAAGTAATGTATCCATACTACTAATTTAACACTGATGTGAGTGTTTTTCCTTTTCATTCGGTTTGTTTTGTTTGCGCTTTTCTGTGTGTTTTGTTCAAAAATTGTGCCTGTAACATTAATGATTTGTTGATTCACTTTTCACGTAACTATTATTTCAGACCCTTCCTGTACGATCGAACCATGTAATCCCCTCTTGCTCTGAAAGGAATTGTCGCAGTCCAGGGGTTCCTTTAGAAAAACTGTTTGAAAGAAGGTTACCTATCCGATCCCAAAGTTTGTCTATCTAATTTAGAAACACCCTGTATTTAAATGAATTGTACTATTTACCGAGGGCATGTCTGTTTACGAGTGTAGTACAAAAATTTCTCGCGTATCTTGGGCTATAAATACATCTGTGATACAAGAGTCAAAGTTCTGATTCTAGTTTCAGAATTGAACCCGGTTCCACTGTATTTGTGCTACACACCCAAATTAAATTTTAATGCAACATCGAGGTCACAAACCTATTTAGCAATAAGAACCCTCAAGAAAGGAACTTTATTCCAATTGAAACTGTGATTTAGGTTATGTAAGTTGTCTGCGAGAACGTCAAGCAGAGCTATATAGAAGCTGAAAGCATCTTCTCTGCTCCTAGTATGTCGGGCAGATTTGGTGACGTTGAGCGTACTTATTCGTGACTGGAAACGATGTTCTCGTCATGCCTGTCAACCTCAATCGCGGAAGACGTGTCGTGACGAGGGGGTGAGAGAAGAGCGCCATTCCCCTAGTCTGGCGGATGTGCGTTATGCGGTATTTGTTTCAAGAAATACACAAATAAAATATTTGTAATTGGGAGCAAATTAAAAGACAGTAATCACTACTTAAATTGTTGTGTGACGACAATTTCCTGTTATTTCGGGGAGCAAATTTTAACTATCCTAATGTTTAAGATTTACTTTGATCTGTTTTATTTGAATAACCTACTACTTTACTTCATTGTCTCTTTCTTGTCCTGTTCATTATTTTTCCGCTTCGTTCCATTTATTATTCTTCTTGTTATTCCAGTTTCCACTCTCATTTGCCTTTCTCTTCTTAATCATTTTTTTTCTCTTTTTTATTCTCTGTTCCCTTTCGTCTTCCTCTCCTTACTTTACATGTTTTGCAATCTTCATCTTCTCCTCATCTTCCAATTTTTCTTTTATTCTTTACTATGTTTTCTGTTTCTTCTCTCTTTTCACCTTTCTTTGTCTTATTGTTTTCTTTCATCATCCTTATGCTCTTCCTTTTTTATTTTATTCTTATGTTTCCCCATTTTCTTTTCTTGCTCTTGTAGACCTTAGCATTGTGTTCAAAGGCACCGGCGTAGCTCTGTCGGCTAAGGCGCTTGCCTGCCGATCCGGTGTTGCGTTCGGGCGCGACCACGGATTCGATTCCCGCTTGGGCTGATTACCTGGTTGGGTTTTTTCCGAGGTTTTCCCCAACCGTAAGACAAATGTCAGGTATTGTATGGCGAATCCTCGGCCTCATTTCGCCAAATACCATCTCGCTATCATCAGTCCCATCAATGCTAAATAACCTCGTAGTTGATACAGAGTCGTTAAATAACCAGGTAAAATAAAAATTATGTTCAGCAACTGAAATCTGTGCTGTTTTGTAAATTTCAATGAAGAAGGAAAACTAAACGCATAAATGAAAGAAACAGAAGCGAAGATTAAAAAAAATATATACAAAAATCACTAAGGGACACAATGAGAAGTGGTATAACTCGGGATGAATGCAAAATTAAACTTATAAATAATTGAACAACGGATAGGAACTTAAATTGAATGGAAACATTGCTCACATGGAGGACAACAGATTAGTGAAGAGAATTAAAGATTGGAAAGCAAACGAAACTAGAAGTTTAAAACGGACAAAACTGAGATAACTCCTTACAAGGCATTGATGAATAGACGTAACAAGCCGCAGGCTTAATGGGAAAGGAAGAAGAACAATGAAGAATCTTTAATAAGAATTAAATTCTAAACTGTTTTAGAAAACAATCTAGATAAATATAAGAATGGTAGAAGTAATTCAAGAGATTTATAATTAAAATACAGCATATGTACGAGAAAGAAAGTACGTAACACAACCAATATGACCCATAAAAGGTTTAGGACAGAGATACAGAACTGGCGAGAGAGGTGTAGAAAGCATGGGAAAGCTTTGGTTCTCTGTCCACAGTCCACCGGCGTTGAATGACGTATCTGTGGCCCGTAGGCAATCACATAAGACAGACACTGAATACAAATCCCCTCGCCTACCAAGTCAATGACGCTGAGGTGGAAGGAAGGGGTGATGTATACGATGAGTGACGTAACGCCACAATTGTCGCCCAGTTCTGCTAGTCTGGTTTAGGTTAAGGATGCAGTTCTTCACCTATATTATTTAATAAGCCAACTGAAATTATTTTGAACTCAATTATAGTGAGTATTCAACTATACTGTTATATTGAACTTATATCATTGGTCACTATCCACATACATTACAAATACACACCACAAATTTATGTTTCATTGAACTCTCATCCTCGAATATATTCAAGCTAGATGTAAAACTCCCAAGAAAAACATTTCATTAAAACAACAAAAATTTTTTCTTACAACCTTTCTGCATGATCTTGAAGACATATGTTCTAAACTTGACTATTTCAGTAGCGTGTACAGATGTTTGACTTAAGACGTTCATTTTTGCTTAGACCTACCAAATAACAGTTGAGACATAAAGAAGCTATTTAATGGATTCGTAGGCAGAATCAGGGGTGGATATAACGTTCACTGACCACCACGTGGATGTCACGAATTTTAGTCGTCGTATGATAATTTTATCTTATACACGTACTGTCAATCTGTTATGTTAATTATTTTTTTCTTTCTCTTTTCCAATGTTTATTCCAGTCTTGGATAATGTTTTATGCTGTTATTTGTTCTTCTCATATATCCTATAACATCGATTTCTCAATACGCAATATACAGTAGCGCTCAAAAGTATTTTGTAGAAAGCATGTGTCACAATTTAAATAAAGGTAAGTATTGACTAAAAAAGTGACCTAATTTTTTCTATGTTACAGACAACAAGTCGAAATTTGCCGTCGAATGTTCATTATATGGTTCATATGCGGAGACTAAGAGAAAGGTAGAAAATAGAAAAGATTACTTCAATGCGGGTAAACATCCATGTTCCCCCTGAAAGTTCCTGTATAGGCCACTTGCATAGTGGCAGTTACGGAGATGTTGCCGCAACATAAAGGTGCGTGGCTACTTTGAAATCTATTCCGTTATGTTATTAACCTTTAGGAGCCCTTCGTCCATTATAGTGGCCAGCTAGTATTATGGCAATGACGTGATGTAATATGTTATAAATTGTATATTATATATAAAATATTTTCATATTCTTTAATTTTATATAACATTAAGGATATTGTGCTTGATTAAAAAAATAATTTTTTTGTAATTTTTTCTTCTTAAAAAGGAGCAAAATTATTTCAACTGCAATCAACTGAAACCCCGTCAGCTTCCATGCGTACCATTACACCGATTGCTTTACATGGGCCCTCACAAATGTTTGAAATGTGTTATGGAACACTTCCTATGATTTTATTATTATTATTGTTATTATTATTATTATTATTATTATTATTATTATTATTACTATTATTATTATTATTATTATTATTATTATTATTATTATTACTCAAGCGTGTGAAAATAAGCTCGCGAAATATACAGATCGCACTAACTTTAATGTGGGTGAACATCCATGTTCCCCCTGAAAATGCCCGTATAGGCTACTTGCACAGTGGTAGTGACGGAGAAGGTGCCGCAACATTAAGGCGCTTGATTACTTTGAAACCTATTCCGCGTAATGTTATTAAAACGTAACACTCTTTCCTCACTATAGAAATGGCTACTGTCGGTCCTGCAGTAGCTGGGTGATCTAGCACTTCAGACATTTAGACTATCATGAAGGCGGTTCAAGTTCGACTCTCATTTGGACCTTAAATGTTTAATTAAAAAAGTCATAGCAATAATTGCGAAGGGTAAGGTTAAAATTGGAATTTGTCTCGCTCGTGTGTGAAAGAGATCGCGTCTACTTCAAGGCAAAACGTACTACAATTCTCCTATTGGCAGGTAATTTCATTCTTGATTTTCGATTTCTCCATCCTGAAATGCTTTCCCGAAATACTAAATTAGATGGCCATCCTCAGAATGTCAATTGACAAGCCATGAAACAAGGATAAAATTGAATTACCGAGGAGACGGTTTTGATTAATATTGGAATATTTGGTGGGTGCAGATAACAAAAAGAGCAGTAACGGCTATTAATAACGGCTATTAATTCCTCGGCTGGTAAAGAATGGGTTATTAATGGGAACGGGTATTTTAAGAAGAGGGAGAAAAAAATAATAATAAGAATTTTGTCAATGTTGTCGATAATAGTGATAGTGATTGCTTAATGTGACGAAATTATAAAAAAAACATTTCACCCTCATTTTAAACACGTTTTGAGGAAACTTAAAATTATTAATCTTTAAATCATTGTGCATTGCAATTATAGTTCCGTCAGATTCAAAACTACAGTTTTCTTTGCACAGCAGTTGCAGTATCCTCTACTGGTGACAGAAATCAATATGTGAATATTAATATAAATTTTAAAAAATTCATAATCGAAAATTGCTGTATACAGCGGAAAATGTATGTGTCAGAGTAATTGATAGGAACTCTGGTTCTCTAAGTCTCCTAATGCCTGTCTTGGAACGAACTCTTCGACACCATGCAACTTGATACAACTTCTGATTGCTGTTATCGGTGAAACATACGTATGTTCTCGCTTATAGAAGTCATTTTATCTCCGTGCTTGTAAAGCCCGAGGGAGAAATTTGTCCCGAAGAAACTTCTTACCAACAAACATTTATGTTGTAAATCCTCCCGACTTCCATCCATGAGACTTAACCCCCTCTGAAAAATTCCTATTACACTTTTCATGTGGGAGAAGGTGGCTCATTTTATGCCCCTCCTCACTGACAAGTCTTACTAAAGTTTTCCGCAGCGAATAAAGTACCGCTATACAGATATATCGGCGTCGAGCGTGTGTGCTGCGACGCCCATCGTCTCGCTCAGCTGAGGACATCTTTCAGGCTCTCACGCTACTACATGATCCTCCTCTTGACTCCTGGTATGTGCTGCCATCTATTTTCAAAGAATAAAGTTACATATACATGTCGTATAGAGACGGTATCGTAACATGAGCGCCAGGCGCTAGTTTCAAAATGCAAAACAAGACTGTTTGCCACAAAGTTGAGACGTCACATTGCTTCATTCTTCATTTTGAGTAATTTACAGCAATGTATTTCCGTTGTCAAGAATTATTGAATGAATGAATGAATGAATGAATGAATGAATGAATGAATGAATGAATGAATGAATGAATGAATGAATGAATGAATGAATGAATGAATGAATGAATGAATCAATCAATCGACCAACCGACCAACCAAATAAATAAATAAATAAATAAATCCAATCAATTAATGTATATTAACTACGAATAATAAAACAAACATAAAACAAACAAGTAACATTGTTCACTAATCAGACATGATTATAAAAATTGGAAATTTATCTTTCGAAGACGTGGAAAAATTCAAATATCTGGGAGCAACACTAACAAATATAAATGATACTCGGGAGGAAATTAAACGCAGAATAAATATGGGAAATGCCTGTTATTATTCAGTTGAGAAACTTTTATCATCCAGTCTGTTGTCAAAAAATTTAAATTAGGATTTATAAAACAGTATATTACCGGTTGTTCTTTATGGTTGTGTAACTTGGACTCTCACTTTGAGAGAGGAACATAGGTTAAGGGTGTTTGAGAATAAGGTGCTTAGGAAAATATTTGGGGCTAAGAGGGATGAGGTTACAGGAGAATGGAGAAAGTTACACAACACGGAACTGCACGCATTGTATTCTTCACCTGGCATAATTAGGAACATTAAATCCAGACGTTTGAGATGGGCAGGGCATGTAGCACGTATGGGCGAATCCAGAAATGCATATAGAGTGTTAGTTGGGAGGTCGGAGGGAAAAAGACCTTTGGGGAGGCTGAGACGTAGGTGGGGAGATAATATTAAAATGGATTTGAGGGAGGTGGGATATGATGATAGAGACTGGATTGATCTTGCTCAGGATAGGGACTAATGGCAGGCTTATGTGAGGGCGGCAGTGAATCTCCGGGTTCCTTAAAAGCCAGTAAGTAAGTAAGTAAACGGACTTGATATGTATGCAGCAATTATTGTTGTTGTTTTTTTACATATATCGTCCAGTGAGATGTACTGCCAAAGAATAGATGCATCAGCCAGAACCTTAATCAGAGATGAAAAATATTAATAAAAAAATGATGGAGAAATATAATGAAAAATGCTACAACTGTAAAAATTTGTCAGTACATAATATCTAAATACTAATGTGTACAAATCTGAAGTACATCTAAAAAGACAATTAAACAAAATACTCAGAATTAACTACATATTAACTGTAAGTCACTCAACGTAATTCGATTCTTCATATTATGTTGGAAATATGAGGTATCCCTTCTCATGAAAATAAGGATTTATTTTTTTGCCGTGATGCAATGCTTTTTCTTCAAACTACCTTTACGAAGAACAGCTCCTTCCAATAGCAAAAAAATCGTATTTACGGTCTATGTATTAAAAGTGCATAAATTATTATTATTAATAATTAATCTTCAATAATATATCAGCTGTAGTGTATATATTTATTGAAGAGTCAGGGAAGATCATTTTATTTCACCACAACTGGTATCTAAACTGGCCTTTTTTCACCGTCCATAACAATCTGAACAATGAGTTAATTCACAGCAGTGAATTAATAGTAGGCCTATATTGCGAATACAAGTGTGGTAAGTGCATTACCCTATAACAGAATTGACGAAACCAGTTTCCGAGATTATGTTATGCACTTCAAATGCATGTTTGGATACCATTTATAGGATGAACGTTAACTTGAATATTCAATGAATTAATGAATGAATTAATTAATTAATTAATTTTTAATGTTAAATTGATTTTAGATAAAGATTAATTTTGTTTCTTTTGGATTTATAAAGGGGCTTTGGATTTTGTTGCTGTGATATTACTGTTGCTATGTAGGCTACATACAATTTCATTATTGTTTTGTCTTTCTGCATAAGTTGTAATTTTCTGTAAGTTTTAATATTAGTCATCGAATTTATGGCAAAAATGATTGTAAATAACGATTGTGCTGATGCTAAGAGATGTAGTGATATAAAAGAGGCGTGGAAAGTGGGTTGTGCTACACTAATACCGGAGAAATCGAAACGAAGGTATGAAGTAGCATATGTGTGTTATTTTTATTCCTTCCCGCACGCCGTGTGGGAAAATTTCATAAAAAATATTGATTTTTCTTTCTTGCTACAGGTACAGGGAGTCGTATGGGAATTGGAAGTTCCGTGCAATGGCAACACTAACGGTAAGTAGTAAAAATACTCATGATCGTCCAAAAAACGTTTCCTTTCTACGATACTGCGTAAAGTTACATTTTACCTACTGTTATGAGTGTGTAAAGTGAGCCTTTAAAATGCTAGTGCGTAAAAATGTTAGTACTCAATCACTTTAGGCACTGCTATTCATTTTACGCACTACCAAAGAAAATGTAATATTCACTATACATACTTCATTCAGTAAGATATTAATGCATTATCTGGATACTTCATTACTTAATTACAGAGTGAGTCAGCCAGGGCTAGACCGGCGTGAATGGAAAGTCGTATGCCTAGTATCCGCTGTGTCATCTTAGTGATCAGATCTCTTACTCGATTTTATATTTAGTCCATTATTAAATGATGTTGTATCAACTGAAACATTATCGAGTATCAATGGAATTGGTGAAAATGGAATGTTAGATTGGGAAGATGAAATCGTGGCCTTATATTTCGGGAAAAATTTGCAAACTGCCTACGTAATCAAATAACCGATCCAAACTCAAACCAGATTTGAATTCATCCTTGAGCTGTATTAAATGAATTATCACCAACTGTATTGTATCATTTATTGATATTATAATATTAATTTGTATTATATTATATTCTAAATTCTGTCTCCATATACATGTACCGTAAATACATACATATTTTATATCCATAATGTTGTTTTATTATTCACTACTTACGTGTTAGTTGCTAATAGGCTATGTTATAAGCTGTGTATACTATAGTAATTGTGGAAGTTGCAAACAAAATCGGTCATTTCCAAAATAGTTTTTTTAGGGAGTAAAAAAAAAAATATATATATATATATATATATATATATATATATATATATATATCGAGCCTTCACTTTACCCCAAAGTGAACGACAATTATTTTATGTGTCGTGCATGTTACGTCCTTGTTTTAATGGTGTCAATAAACATTATTTTAGATATTTTCTGTGCATTTTGTTGAAACAAATATTTTGTAAATATCCGGTTTTGTACATCACATATTCATTTTGTATGAGGTCTCGCCCACCTCATTGAATATTACACAGCTACTATGAAGTAGCCAATATGTATTATTACTATTTAATACGAGAAAAATTCGTACCGGCACCGGGAATCGAACCCAGGACCTCTCAGCTCTGCGCGCTGAGCGCTCTTTTCCAACTGAGCTATGCCGGGACACGATCCACGGCGCCGGCCGAATCTCTCTCGTAATGCTTTTTACGGCCTTACTACCTGCATTTGAGACGATACAAGTCATATATGCAGGAGCGCATATTTAAATGACTTTGTGGCCATATTCAACATCAGTTTGTAACAACTGCAACAAGGTCCTGGGTTCGATTCCCTGTGCCGGTACGAATTTTTCTCGTAGGTAATAATACATATTGGTTACTTCATAGTAGCCGTGTAGTATTCAATGAGGTGGGCGAGACCTTATACAAAATGAATATGTGATGTATTAACTGTTAGCAGTTGTTACAAACTGATGTTGAATATTGCCACAAAGTCATTTAAATATGCGCTCCTGCATATATGATTTGTATCGTCTCAAATGCAGGTAGTAAGGCCGTAAAAAGCATTACGAGAGGGATTCTGCCGGCGCCGTGGATCGTGTCCCGGAATAGCTCAGTTGGAAAAGAGCGCTCAGCGCGCAGAGCTGAGAGGTCCTGGGTTCGATTCCCGGTGCCGGTACCAATTTTTCTCGTATTAAATAGTAATAATACATATTGGCTACTTCATAGTAGCCGTGTAATATTCAATGAGTTGGGCGAGACCTTATACAAAATGAATATGTGATGTATTAGGCCTAACTGTTAGCAGTTGTTACAAACTGATGTTGAATATGGCCACAAAGTCATTTAAATATGCGCTCCTGCATATATGACTTATATCGTCTCAAATGCAGGTAGTAAGGCCGTAAAAAGCATTACGAGAGGGGTTCGGCCGGCGCCGTGGATCGTGTCCCGGCATAGCTCAGTTGGAAAAGAGCGCTCAGCGCGCAGAGCTGATAGATCCTGGGTTCGATTCCCGGTGCCGGTACCAATTTTTCTCGTATTAAATAGTAATAATCCGGTTTTGTTTGGAAATAAGAGAGAAATGTTGACTTTTTTTTCTCAAAAAAAGCTATTTGACATGTATAGCAGTAAAACATGCACATCTCCCTAGATAGCCTTCACTTTCATTCTACTGTATCATGGAAAAATGAATATACAGGGTGGATTAAAAGTCTGGAACCATGTAAATATCTTCCATATGCTTGAGTTTCGATTATTATTGGTGTTACCAGTATTTTTAAGACCAAATTCTCTACCAGTGACACATTCGATTCTAGCCCTCAGCTATCTCAAAAGCTGCCATTTTGAATGCAACTTTGAAATTTTAAATAGAAAGAGTCATGTCGATACTCAGAATCATGTGCAATTTTCTGAGAAAAACAATGGTGCAATCCGTTTTGAGATATCTGTAATTGTTTCGAAGTCATTTAAAGATAACTGTCATAATGACACAAACATTAGTTACTGCATCTACAGTTATTTTGTAACATGTTACAGTACTAAATAGGCTTTGGAAATGGTATTTTTATGCAATTCTGGTAATTAACTTTTCCTGCTTTACTGTTTGGTTTACCTGTGACAGTTTCAATGCATTGTTGTGATTATTTGAAGCTTTCCTATGACAAATTTATTGATTTTCGTGATGGCATTATCGAAAGAGGAAAGAATTGATATCATTCTTCATTCTGCTAGATTAAGCCACAGAAATGTTACAGCAGACTGAACGAACAGTACTCTGGACATTGGATTGGTCGGCGTGGACCAGTAGAATGGCCGATCAGGTCTTCAGATTTAACATCCTTGATTTTTTCTTTTGGGATTATATAAAGAGCTTGATATATGGAGAGAAAATAAAAGAAAAATACAATGAAAATATTGGCACTAGTATGATATAGAAATATCCGGTTTTGATTTAAGATACTGAATTTACCATACTGTTTCTCATGGAAATGACCGAGTTAGAATAAAAACAGTAACATATTTAGAAAGATGTCTCTCTAAACATACCGAAACCGTAAAAAACTATTTTTTTCGGTGAAAATTATCGATTTTTTTAGCAACCTCTACAATTGTTTCATTCATGTTTGTTAATTAACTTAGTTTGTTTATATTTCGTGTTTCTTTTTGTGAGGAGGAGCAGCTGCTTCCATTCGGGATCGAATCCACACTAATTTAGTCCCAATCTAGCTTCTCTATCGAATTAGGTAACTTAGTTTGAAATGCATATTCAGGTAGTACACAGTATGTCAGTGGCACAGTACAGACCACTCAACACGAAACTGTAATCGTATTTCGCTGTAATTTTAATTGCGTTTCTATAAGCAAATAACAGTATGTGATTAAAAGACTGGCTATCGAAAGGTCACAGAGCTTAAAAGGATACTAAAAAACCTCCGCAGATTATGACTGAAATTGTGCAAAAGATATAGCATTAGTTGTGGATTTTGAGTTTGCTAGCTTCCTGACCACACAAATCGTGGAGAGATGAGATTTTCGCGAAAGCATAGGTTCAATTATATCAAGAATGCTTTCTGCAGCGTCGGTTTCCTGCAAATTCAATTTTTGTTGCTCTGTCCCAGAGATTATAATTAAGATGGAATCGGTTAGTTGATCGTTGGCTACTATCCTTCCTATAAACATGATAATCTATTACATTATAATTAAAGTGTAATATTTAAGAAAATCTTATTAGATTCTTTTCAATGGACTTTGCTGCATCTCTTGTGTCAGTTTGGCACTTTAAATTATTTACACTATGTAACAATGCCAGAAAACTAATAACTGAAAGGTTTTTCATTACATTGTACAATTTAAGATTTCTCGTTATTTGTTATTTCATGTTACTACTCTGAAAACGGGCCATGAATGTTTAAAATTCTTATCTTTAGGTAAAACTTAACTTAAAACTCACATACGGTTCAATTTTTAATAACATAACTTAAAAGAAACAATAAATTGAACACTTTTATAACAAACATTCCCCTAATTATTTTGAGGAGTGTATTTTTGAAATGAGAATCGACTTAAGTTCCCATTAAAAAATTAGATTTTCCTATTATCTTATATTTGTCAGTTTCTTTCGGTGGAGGACCTATAGGCATTCACTGCAGTCTTAGCCTTATTGTGCAACCTCCTTATATTGGGATGATTTTGAAGCCTTTAGGACCGCTCTTCAAGCACGTGATTCACTGCTTAGTGCCAGCTTATAGATTCGGCCACGGCATCCAGCTCTGATGAATTCCGCGTGAACCGCAACGTTACCCCGTCTCCCTGTTAATATGCCGCCTCTTCAAATTAATGACATCTGTGCGGAATTCACGTGCTTGCATTCTGCTGCATCCTTTGACCAGAAGATTGATCTTATATTTCGCGGCTCATTAAGGCGCCATCTATCCGAGGGAGCTACACTCCCCGGTTTGCCGTAGTCTACTCTAGAAGTCCCTACAGCTTCCAGGGATTTGTGCAGCTCCCCAGGTAGATGACATCAGTAAGGGAATACCGGAACCATTCCTGCCACGATATTCTGGCCGACCTGAAACTGTCAAGATGATACATGAATTGAAGCTAACGAAGGTGAAATGAATCCGAGATACAACGCCGAAAGTTACCCAGTAATTCTGCTTCCTATGTTTGAGGGAAAACCTCGGAGAAAACCCAACCAGGTAACTTGTGTCTCAATCAGGATTTGAACTCTGACCTGCTCGTTTCATGGTCATGCGAACTAACTGTTACTGCACAGCTGTTGTCAGGTATAGCATTTTACATCACTAAATTGATATGGTTTTCTTGTTTCTTGTGAATTAGTAATTATTCTTTCTGATTGATATGTTACTTTCCAGAGCCATTGCTTTAGTTTTCGATAATGAGCAATATTATGCTTTAAGGTGTGTTTTAATAAAAAATGGGAGGATAGCATCCAAGGCTGATCAAGTTAAACTTTTTCTTCTTTTCACAAGTTTCTGTCTGTATCAGCGAACTTATTTGCTATAAAAATCATGGCACCCCATCCTCTTTTTTATATATAAATCAATAGTTTTGAAGTTCGGGGTTGAAAAACAAGGCTGACTTTAATCAGAGAAATGGAACAATGGAACCCATCACTGTGTCCCATACAACTGCAACATTAATCCTTCCCTTTTATTGGGTTCAGGCTATTGAAATAAGCGACACCGAATAGTGGAGAAAGCCGGTCTTGTTTATGTCACGTCAGCACTTTATGAATGTGTGTGAAAACAAAGTCCACGAGGTCACGTTTCATCCTTTGATAGGATTCTGTGCATGGAAAGGAATATTGAGTGTCTAAATCTATCATTTCACTACACAGAGAATTCTTTTATTTCATGGAGCTCAATGCACCAATATCAGAATGCTTGTGTAGTTTCTGCTACCAGTCCAATTGTTTTAAAAATGGTGAATGCATAGAAGATGCTCGCATGGAATGCACTGTTTATATGGCTGACAATTTCTGTAACATTTATAAAATTTGACGTTTATCAAACGACAAATAATGGCTCTATTGCAAGGTCACCAATTGGGGATCTCTGTCCGAATCCGGACCGCGGAGATGATTCTTCCGGATCAGTAAAACAATTAATAAAAACCGGTATTTTAATAAATTATTGCTCTTTTCACTAATTTAAATAATGCAGTGATTATAGGTAAAAATCTACCATAATTTTGTTTACGCTGTTATTTTTCAGCAGTTAGGAATTCATATATAGCCTACAAGGGGAGTCATCTACAGTTAGGCTTCTGTAGATAGTAATAGCAGAAGATCGGCTGAATTGGCAAACTGCGTATGCACAGGTTTTAACAAATATTACCTCAGTGAGACCTAACGGCGAATGGACCAGTGCAGCAAGAAAGGCCCCTACAATTGGAGGTCATTGAATTCCAAGAAGATGCGGCTTTGAAAGAGACATTCATAAAAGTACCTTCAGTCATTACCTATTACCAATGAAGAACTTTCGTGTAAATCCGTACCTGTAAATAAATATCCAGCGCTTCAGAAATTGGTACAAATTTTTGTACGCTTTTTGAATCAACATAAACATTTTAAATAATAATAATGTTTTATTTTAACTGTCAGAGTTAAGGCTATTCTCTTCCACTCAACCAGTAAGATAAAAAATTACATAATTAATATAATATAATACAATACCGTACATAATACATAATTTATATAATACAATAACAGTTCAGTTCATTTTTTCAGCACACCAATAAAATAATTATGTAATACTTACTTACTTACAAATAGCTTTTAAGGAACCCGGAGGTTCATTGCCGCCCTCACATAAGCCCGCCATCGGTCCCTGTCCTGTGCAAGATTAATCCAGTTTCTATCATCATATCCCGCCTCCCTCAAATCCATTTTAATATTATCTTCCCATCTACGTCTCGGCCTCCCCAAAGGTCTTTTTCCCTCCGGTCTCCGAACTAACACTCTACATGCATTTCTGGATTAGCCCGTACGTGCTACATGCCCTGTCCATCTCAAACGTCTGGATTTAATGTTCCTAATTATGTCATGTGAAGAATACAATGCTTGCAGTTCTTCGTTGTGTAACTTTCTCCATTCTCCTGTAACGTCATCCCTCTTAGCCCCAAATATAAATAATAATAATAATAATAATAATAATAATAATAATAATAATATCGAAATATGATGAAATTATTAAACTTAATCAAGATTATATTTTAATTGCGTCCGTAAAAAATCGCTTAGTAGTTATTGTTTGAAACCCCCTAATCTTCTGAGGTAGAGAATTCCATTCATGGAGGACTGAGACAGTAAAAGAGAATGAGTGGTGGGCTGTTCTATGGGGAGGAATTGCTAGGATTTGGCTCTCCTATGACCTGGTGTTTAGATTGTGATTGGAGGACAAATAGTTAAATAGGGAACGTAGATATTTTTTATTTAAATATATATTTATTACAGTTAGAAAACCACAAACATACATATTAAATGTAATAGAAACAAAGATACATTAAAAAACATTATATACATAAAAGAAGACTGAACATGTCACATATTTAAAGAAAAGAGAAATATAAATTAAAGAATTTACCCCCGTATGAGCAAACGCTCGTGGTCGGGGGTCCAAACCCGCACTTTAGATAAGCAGAAAGAAGGAGACAAAGTAAACAATTAATATAGGGTAAAGTTGCCTAATTCCGTGATACTTTTAATTCCGTGATACGTTTTTTTCACTGAATGCCACGGGATTGGGTATCTTGTTAGGAAGTTCACCGATGTCTTAAAAGTAGGCGAAAGATGAACTCTTTCGAGAAAGATGTCTGGCGCTATGGTCGAACGGCAAAGCTTTGATTGACATTCAATTTTAAAAAGTATCACGAGATTAGCGGTATCACGGAAATAGGCAACTTTACCCTAAGCAATAAAATAGCACAGATTACAAAAATAAGAGCCTATATGATATAGAACAATCACAATTATTACAAACGTTTATAACCAATATTTACAAGTTTATAAGACTAATATTTAGCAATTAATTATCTAACCCTATGTTAAGTTCTCTCAATAATTTATGTAATTTTCAGTTTAAATTTAATCATACTTAAGTTAGATAAAACAGAGCAATGAGAAATTAATTTGTTTTATAGTTTTAAGCCATAGTTGTAGCTATGTTGCATACCAGCAGCCGTTGAACTTTTGAATTCTGTAAAATTAAATAATATGTTTCTTCTGGTATTATAATTATGCCATTATGTGTTGAAATTTTTCTTGTTTATATGGAAAAAAGTTAATGTATAATTATATATCTGCTCCAATTTGAAAACGTTAAATTCCAAATAGAGAAGTTTAATAGAGTAATCAATGGACCTTTTCAGACAAATTTTTGATAATCCTCTTTATAGTAAATACTGCCGCTCTATTATGGATTTAGAAATGCTGTCCCAACCGACAATGTCATAACTAATACAGATTGCACCAAGGACAAATAAATTAATTTTAAAATATTAATAGGGAGGTAAGAACGAAGTATAACAAATCTATATTTGGAGTAGAAGTGTGGAGAACTCGAAACAGAAGAGACATGGAATGAACAATTCTACGGTCATTGAGTTGCAGCCAAGATAAATATTTGAATGAGAGTGTAATATGATCGAATCTGCGAGCATTGCTGATGAATCTGACACACATATTTTGCACATGCTGATGCTTGTTCGAAAGTACTGTACATATATTCCTATAACCTAAGCTCCAGCATACGGAAGATAATTTTTCCGATATTTACTGACCTAATAGAAGGAATTACCACCTAATTTAAATGTTATGTTTTATTTAACGACGCTTGCAACTGCAGAGGTTATATCAGCGTCGCCGGATGTGCCGGAATTTTGTCCCGCAGGAGTTCTTTTACATGCCAGTAAATCTACTGACATGAGCCTGTCGCATTTAAGCACACTTAAATGCCATCGACCTGACCCGGAATCGAACCCGCAACCTTGGGCATAGAAGGCCAGCGCTATACCAACTCGCCAACCAGGTCGACTTTACGGAGAAATAACAAATATTAAACCAAATATTATTATTGCAAACCAATTTAAATATTTGATCTATTAAGTTAATGAAAGTTTCACAGGTATTTCTGAAGCATTCCCACGGTTGTTTTCATACTTCAAAATAATTTAATTTTCCAACAAAAAATGTTTTAATCTCGAACTATTAAATGGGTGCTGGTATATTTCACATTCACAGCTCAGTGTGTAACACTAAACCTAAAAATAAACGATTATTTGAACTTCCACTTCCTGAAATTATCTCCCCTGAGATCAGTCTACAGAGATTCCTTTTTATGTGCTACCCCGGCCGTTCAAAGAAAGCGTGAACCAACTCTGTGGAACGACCCAGAAAGTCTTTAAGAGTTTCTGCTGTAAAGTGATGTGGGGGGAAGACAAATATTTTATTATATTTGGTCAGTATCGGTTCTTCGCGCGCGAATCTTCTGTAAAGTCTCAGTGTAATCCCATAAAACGAAATAGAGTTTGCAGCAAGATACATAAAGAAAAGGCATTACAAGTTCAGTAATGTTATACTGTTATACATATAAATCTAGTAACGAAATAATGCTGATGGCAGTATGAAAACAACTCATTAAATTACTTTATGTAGTTCTACAGTATGTTAATCGAGACTAATAATTTTCTTACTCAAGTACCCGTAGATGCAGAAATTTGTCTTCAAACATCACGATTGTTTGTAATGAATATTATACATGTGTTACATACAACATTTTATGCAATAACTGTATAACATTATAAACGTGTTTCGTACATTATTAATTGTACGACAGCATTACAAAAACAATCAATAAAGAAATAACATCAGATTTGTAATGACGGGTAGTTTGATATCATGGTCTATGAAAAAAGAGGTTGCTATGATAACAATTACAGATACAAATGAAACAAAATGGGATTGAATGTCAATGATGTATTAAATACATTGGCTAATCGTTTCATAATATGTTAACTTTATGACACTAGTTGTGCCGTCATAATAGAAGTCATGACGTTTTAGTTGGCATTGTAATATTTAACGAGCCCACACATTCGAGTAACTGTTAGCGCGTCTGGCCGCAAAACCAGGTGGCCCGGGTTCGAATCCCGTCGGGACAAGTTTTCTGGTTGAGGTGTTTTTCGGGGTTTTCCTGAATCCATTATGAGCAAATGCTGGATAACTATCGGTGCTTGACCCGGACTCATATCACCGGCATTATCACCTTCACTTCATTCAGACGCTAAATAACCTGAGATGTGGATACAGCGTCGTAAAATAACCCACTAAAAGTTACGGCTCTGGTACTATAATGTGGCATATTATGCACGATTTTTACTAACGATAAAGACTGTTTATAATTCTAGGATTGCATAATAGTACATTATGGAACGAGCCTATAATGGTTGTAATTAAGACGCGAGTATGTTTATGAAACGACAGCAAGCGAGTTTCATAATTTTCGTACGAGCGTCTTAATTACCATTATAGTCATTTTCATACGACTTTTTATGCTCAACCTATTTCTAACTTGAAATTATTCATAAGTATTCATGTTATTCTTATTTCACTGAGGAGCGGAACTGACCTTGTGCAATACCTCGTAAATTGTGAGATGTGCGAAGACGCGAAAGTACTGATTTTTTCCGAGAAGCAAATGTCGACATTGACCTTGATATAATCTAGAGAGTAAAATAAACATTAATCTTGATATAACCTTGAAATGGAATTAGACATTGAAAAACGAGCTGACAAATTGAATTTATTTGAATATTATTTAGAATTAACGCTAATTATTATAGTAACAGAACTAGTTGTCTTTCGATTGCATAACCGAGAATAATCGATACTTGCGCTTTCATATTGCTACAGTGGTATTTTCTGATTGGTGGAACACCTGAACTTTAATGAATAGGTGTACTTTAATGAGGTCCATTAAAGGGGTGCTACCAGGTGTATAATTACTACATTTCGGCATGGTCCAGCATAAAAATATTACCATACTAACTAAAACGTCAACGTTAATATTATGAAACGAATTGCCATGTTCTAATACTTAAAACATCATTGTTGTCATAGCAACCTCTTTCTTCATTGACCACGATATAAAGCTACTCATCTTTATAAATCTGATGTTATTGCTTTATTAATTGTTTTATAATGTTGTCGTACAAAATAATAACGTGTGAAACACGTTTATAATGTTATACATACTAGGTTAAAAAAGTTCCCGGAATTTGCTAGCATCATAGAAACAACGTACCTTAAACACTATTCTACAGCATTCCCTTCAAAATAGTTGCCTTCCGCAACAACACACTTTTGCCAACGCGTGTAGAGTTCCTGGAAGCAGGCCTGGAAGCCATTTTGTGAAACCCGTCTTAGTGCTCTCGTCGCGTTTGCAATAACCTCTTCAGCATTGAATCTCCGTCCTTTCAGATGACTTTTCAGACGGGGAAACAGAAAGTAATCAGGTGGTGAGAGATCAGGAGAGTATGGTGAGTGATCCAAAGCAGTTATGTTGTGCCTGGCAAGAAAATTCTTTACAATAATTGCGCGATGAGCAGGTGCATTGTCATGCATAAGGAACCAGTTGTTTTCTACCCACTTTTCTGGACGTTTCCTTCTCACTGCGTCCCAGAGGCGACGGAGGGTTTCTACGTACAATTCTTTCGTTACAGTACGACCTTCTGGAATGAACTCATGGTGCATGAGACCCTGAGAGTCGAAGAAAACTTCCAAAATAACTTTGCTTTAAGTGTGCTTAAATGCGACAGGCTCATGTCAGTAGATTTACTGGCATATGAAAGAACTCCTGCGTGACAAAATTCCGGCACATCCGGCGATGCTGATATAACCTCTGCAGTTGCGAGCGTCGTTAAATAAAACATAACATTTAAAATAACTTTGCCTTTGGAAGTGTCCCTAGGAAATTTTTGCTTCCGAGGAGATGTTTTCGATTTCCACTCAGATGAGTGTCGTTTAGGGACTGGGTCGTACAAGTAGCACCAGTTTCATTTTGTTTAAGAAATCACCATCTTCATCAGCCATACTGATCATGTCCCCAGCAAAACACAGAACTTGATGTTTGTACTTTGCTCTGTGGACATAATTACAAAATGCGACGAACAAACAAAACACTATGATAAACAAATGCCTACAACTCAAAACCATTAATTGCCATTATCAACAAACTTTAAGGAAATGACATCATGAATGTTACCAACAAAACAAATGTATAATATCCCTTGTTATATATTAATACGAAAAATGGTAGTAAAATTCCGGGAACTTTTTGAACCTAGTAGTACAGTTATTGCATTCGTCAAAAGTTGACGCTTGACATAAAGTATAACATTATAAACTTGTTTCATAATATATTTTAATCTAATTATGTAGTTATACGACGGGAACAAATGTAAACAATAAAATTCACACCCTCTTGAATTCAATAACTTGTTCATCTTCAAGCACAATTATCCTGATTACAATGAAATTGATGCAGTGACTCATTTTTGAACTAAATTATCCATTATTAACTTACCCAAATTGTACTAATTTGCATTATAAAGAAAAGTGACAAGGTATCATCGAATCCCCATTGAGTGGAACATTTATGCTGTTCGTATTTGTGTGAACGTGATTGGTATTTTAAATAAAATTGTGATATTTCTTTGAATTGCTGTCTTCATACTCCCAGCTTTTAAATTTAACAAAGGGACATCCTTTTCATTAACTACATCTCAATCGCTTCCTCATCACGTGAGACCTAGTCACGAAATAATTAACTCATCACTGTGACGTCAATGAGATGTTTCAAAGTGTAATTAATAATAATGTAATTACAGAGATTTAGATTTATTTGTAAATTAATATTGCGGTTAAGTACTTTAGAATTAGGTTATATTAATAATTTCAAGGGGAAAAATTTTTAGAGGCCGGGTATCGATCCCGGGACCCTTCGATTAGCGCACGAATGCTCCAACGACTGAGCTACCCAGGAACTACATCCGACACCGTCCCAATCTTTCCCTTCATATCCACACAACTCAAGTGGACTGACAAGGCGCCAGAATCCCAACTTCGAGTGCACACAAACTCTGTGTGACTTGAAAGGGAAAGATTGGGACGGTGTCGGGCATAGTTCCTGGGTAGCTCAGTCGGTGCTGTATTCTTGCGCTAAGCGAAGAGTTCCGGGATCGATACCCGCCCCGGAACATTTTTTCTCTTGAAATTATTCAAGTCTGCTTAACAGGGAGCTTTACCTAAAAGCCAGATCAGCATAGATTATATTAAATTAACAGAATATGTCTCCCTACTACCCGCATTTATTATCAACAACCATTTGCGTATAAATAATCATTTTAATTCAGTTAAAATTAAATATTCAGTATTTCTTTAAGCTGCAGAACGTTTCACGTGAATTTTTACCAAATCAGCCTGATGTCGAAGTCAAAAATCTACAGGAACTGTTTTTAATATGGCTCCTCTCGTATAAAAATATAAATCTTTGAAATAATGGAGCATAAAATATACATTATTAATTCATTAATTAGTACGTCATCGTTATTGTTGAAATTGCCTATATATCGTGTCGGCGGTTTTTTTTTTTTTTTTTTTTCAGGAAATGCAGCGGTGCACAAAAATACAAAGCAAATGAGGATGAATCCGCCATCTCAGTAAGTATAGGTTACGCACTCCACATGATCGATATTGCAGAAACATATTTTGGGCCGCGAATGAACAAATGGCGCTCCCTAACTAACACAATTCGGGCGTCGACTAATCTTCCGCAAGGGGAAATGTTGCAATTCTTGTTCCAATATAATTTTTCTCGAGTGGTACGCAGAAGAACGTTTCACGTTAAAAGTTATCATAAGATGATTTTCTTCATTTGATAAGTTACCTGTAGCTATTTCATTAGTCTATAGAGATCGACCTTACTTGCTTATTGGAAAACAAATTTATTTCACTGAGGGAAATAATGGTATATTCTTTTTCCTATGTGACGGGTTCTTATCGAGATAACTCCATTTCTATGTTAATGAATTAAAAGAAAGAATTTTGTAGAATTTCGTCTCCAAATTATCATCCTTGTTATGAAAGGATTATATAACTAAATGTAATTCCCTTGTACTTATCCTCACAGCTGTCTGCATCGCGCGTCTTGATCTTGAAAATCGTTTATGTTCATATAGTGATATAACTGTAGGGGCAATAGAATACATTAAAATTAATAAATATTATTACGCGTTTTGCTGGTTACTTAGGAAATAAGGCTGAAAGTTACTGAGATTGGCTCTAAGGCATCGCCTGCTCACCTACGAATTCGATCTGAATAGCAGTATTCTGTTCCTTAGCCACTGCAGTAGGATCGCCAGGCTTCCTAATGGCAGGAAATAGTGATACGTGTTAATATTTTTATTTAATTTGTAAGTAAACCGTCCATTTTATTTAAAAACTGCAGAGGGATAAATAATTTGTTTACATTTCCTTTCATGATAAGAGTTAAAATCAGATGTTACTTATCAAGTAAAACAGTGTTGACATTGAGGGGGGGAAATTACTTTTTCCGATAAAGATATTCATTTGGGACTAATATTTTATTAGAAATTTTTGTTGTACCCCACCTAAGGAATAAGCTCTTAAAACAGCCTGTGTAGTAAAATATCCTGTCTTCAAGTGTTCCTTTATGTTCATTTTTTTTAATTATTGGTTCTTATCATTCATACTGATGTTTTGGCCACCTCTGTTTATCTAGTCCAAGTAGGTATTCTAATTAATTTATTATCCTATTTCCAACAATTCTACCCACGACGCTTCCTTGAGCATTCATTTTATTTCACATTTTTTCATAATTTAGATATATATTATAAGCTACAAATTATATAATTTCTAAGTTAATAGTCCAATCCTATTGATAACATTTTCGTCTTTAAATTTTCAGTCAGTACCAGTGAGCTCTATACTAAACTGGAGGCACCACCGCAATGCCCTTTCCTGTCTGAAAGCGTGACTGTTGCTGAGGGTATTGCTCTCTCTTTCTAACTAATATGTTTCAATGAGTCTTCCGTGAGGTTTATGTTGCACATGCGCAGTAAGCAATAAAAAATTCCGGAATTGTGTACGATAGCACTCACTGCAAGCGAGACAAGAACAACACTATGTTAGAAAGAGATAGCAATACACTCAGGCGCTCAGAATTCGCGTCACGCTTTTAAAGCATTGAGTTGTGGCTCCAGTATAGTATAGAGCTCACTGGTCAGTATCCAGATTTCGATATTATACCTCTAAACTCATTCCGCAGTAAATACGAACATGGGAGAAGGGTTAGAGATTTAATCAAGCTTCGTCATTTTCGACTCGGGTCTCGAACTACAACTCAATGAACTCGTATATCTTACCATCAATATCAAAGCAACGATAGCGCTGAAAAGACAGCGCTTGATTAAGGTCTAACACCAATATTTGCCTTAGCGCCTTAGCAAAATACAGATATGAGACATCTCTGAGATCAATACATTGCTTTTGTCAGGTTGCTTCTCTTCAAGCTCTTCAGCACCAAAGAAGGAAACTGGAACTTCTCTACCTTCATTGTTCATTACTTTTGTATTATCAGGTAAAAGAATAATGTGAACGTATGATTCAATAGGTTTCACGGGCTGAATCAATAAAACAATAACAGAAACGGTATGAGTTCAATTTCCTTTGTGAACTAGGAGCATAGAAGACTACTTTTATATATTAAATTCACTTGCTAGAGGGAATTTTCTTTCTTTCATAACGAAAAATGAAAAACAATTTCGTACTTTATGAACCTGTCCAGATGATGTGTGGAAATATGAGGAATAGATTAATAAAAAATGGTTTTAATTAAAGAGAAAGGCCACAATAACTTCAGCTTTGTGAGAGGATATGTGGCCTCAGTCCTGTAAAGAATCGACAGCTCTAAAAGCTTAGGGATTAATTGCAGCTCCATTATTCATTTTCAAATTTATGAGAAATTGACTGAAAACTATGGAAAAAATAATTTAAAAACGATAATCCCTCTTAATACGATGCTCAAGGCAGATCAACTTTTATGAATTTCAAAAGGCTCTGTATTAATTATATAAAACTGAGAGGAAGTGTGATTTTTGTATCACAACATCAAAATAATGAAGTCTAGCTTTCAAAGCATTTTTTCACCATCCGATCTGAAACCATCATTCATCACTCCTTTTCACGAATTTCAGTCCAGGTGATCTGTAACATTTTCAAAAGAATTACGTCTACTAGGGTGCTATTCATAGACATTTCGCAGCACGCGCTACGAGCGTACTAAGCTAGCCCCGGCTATCCACTGGTTACTAGTACAGAATTCAAATCATATCCTATCGCTAACACTGGTTTATGAATACGAAAAACGCTGATAATCCACCGAAAACCCGCGCTAAAAATGTCTATTAATACGGCCCTTAGTGTCTTCTCAGGATTAAAATTTATTATTGACTTCTGGCTCACATTGCATAATCTGTGGGAAACTTATTTAAATTATTTTATATGAGAAAATCGAACAAAGTGGCACATTTAATTCTGCAGTGTGTCTTCACATTTACAGGTACAAACTGACAGGTACATGACTAGAGCAGTCATGTCAACGTCAATACCACTATAAACTTACACAGATCACGGTACCAGACTCGGGGCAGATGACGTAATTCAAACGACAATTTCAACCGTACCAGATAGGTGACGTCATTCAGTGTTCTGTGCCCTATCACATTGCAGTGTGCGAATGTAAGAGGGAAACTTCTAAATTACCAATATTGATCATCTTCAATAATACGACAGAGAGTAGTTCATTAGTGGAGAATATTATTTTAAGATACAGTACAAGTGTAATAATAATAATAGTAATAATAATAGTAATAATAATAATAATAATAATAATAATAATAACAGCAGAAGTAATAATAATTATCATCATAATCATCCTTATCCTTCAAACTTTAGTATCAATTAAATTATCAATGTTATATTTCCTTGGGTCATCGAAATGCAGGTCCCAGTCATTACTATTTCCTTCTGGACCTCTTCACGGGAACTAGTTGTCTGTCCATTGTCCAAGTGTGTGTGGTGTCTCGCAGTGGCCTCCGGGTACCCTGACCCAGTAAACGGGGAAGTCCTGCAATGTGTGTGTGTGTGTGTGTGTGTCTGTGTGTTCAATAGAGTTGTGGGTCTAGGTACAATAAGTCTCAGGATGCGGTGCCGAAATTAGAGCAACAAAAAAAGAATATTCTAATAATAAAATAAAATGGTCTCGCTTTCACTGAAAACATAAAACAGGTAGAGACATCTATGAAATAATACTGAAAACATACAAACAAGTGGAAACATTTATAATGCTCAAACAGTAGTAATAATTCCAAATTTAAAAATAGATATGAGAAATTGAAAATTAGATCACGTGATTATAGCCGACGGCTAAACTTAAGTTCAGAGTGCTGCATTGGAGTTAAATCGCTCGCTTGAACTCGGTCGAGTGTCGCACCCTCGAGTGAGATACGATCGGTCGTGATACGCTCGTAATAAATAGAAGCACAATACAAGGTCATCTCACCGACATGTCTTATCTTATATGGAAGGCGACAGATACGATACATATATGTTTTGCCCACAAGGTAAAAATAAGGCTTTATTTTCTGCATTTATGACAAACGTTTAATGGAACAGTGAATGGAACGTACCATAACAGGAACATGAAGTTATAAATAAAATAGTATGGAAAACTTCGATATACAGTTATTATTGCTAATTAATAATTATTCAATATTTGATTCACCACATATATAATATGATAGGTCCATACATAGTGTTCCGCCTATATGCTGCGACAATGTAGAAACGTTTTACAAAATATTATTGATATAGCAGTAGATTAATAACAATATTAGTACAGAGATAACGTCACAGAAAATATAACAAAACGAATAATCATGCTGCACAACTGTTACAGACGCAAATATTGATACAATATTAGAGATTATTATTATTATTAGTAGTAGTAGTAGTAGTAGTAGTAGTAGTAGTAGTAGTAGTAGTAGTAGTAGTAGTAGTAGAAAACTTGATACAATTCGTGTATTATCGTGATTGTGTTCTCCGTTTATAATAATCACATTTACATCCAATAACATCTATCAGATGTGGCAAAAACAAAATCACTCCTGTGTGGGGAAAAAAAAAAAACATTTACCTACAACATTTATATTACATTTTAAAGCAAGTTTTGTAGTTGTACTATGGAGAGGTTAGTTAAACACTGCAAAGTTTTGAAATGATAAATATCTATTATGTTACTACACAGTTCATCACTGTAACAAGAACGAATGTCTAACGCTCGGCTTAAACCGTTCGAGTATTTATCGCTCGTGACAATTTTACCCATCATGCATGTGCGCTACCTATCGGATTAAACAATGAACTACTTGGCGCTCGAGCGAAAACGTCCGATGCAGACTTAAGTTAAGTTTCATATGCTTGGCATATCATTAGCATATTTCAACGAACAACTATGTCAGTCATTATAAAAATGTTTTATTAATACATGTATAAGACCGCTTGGACGACCTCAACGGAGTCAACCACGCTTACACGATTTTCTAGCTCTCTGCAGTGTCTGCTCAGTGAAACCGACAGAAGATATGTGAGACTGCACAGATCGTGATTTGAAAATCTCTCATGTGAACGATATGAGCTTCAACCCCACGTACGAGTATATAGCATTTCACTTCAATTTCAAAGTAATAAAATGTTATCTTTGTTGCATGGATAGTGACTAGTGACCATAACACGGCTCATTATAATCCCAGTACTCGGTACATCTGCGGTGACTTATTACTCGACCAAGGCGAGTGGAGCCGCGGACTTAATGTGAACTATCGCGATGCTGTATTACGAACGCAGGAGCAGTAGCGCCACGGCTCCGGGCTGCAGGACTCCACTGGCCTTGGTCGAGTAATAAGCTTATTTAAACCATCAGCCTATCACATAGGCGGTTCGGATTCAAGCTCCAGTTAGACTTGGGGTTTTTATAAACAATGTCATAATTTTTATTGGAGTTTTCCTTGAGGTTTCCTGTTTCCACAGTACAGGTCTATGTTTCGAAATCATTCCATCAATATCTTTTCAGTCTGTAATCATATTCATAGCATTCCTTCGGTCACCTGATGGTGACGTGCAGAGAAGACTACGTGGGAAAAGTGATTTTGTCTATATGTGTCATGGATACTCAGAGAACCTCAGAACAGTAAACCAGCATGAGTGATAATGCGTCTATTTGGAACCAGCAATCATCTAAGTACTCAGTCCTTATGATGCCCATTAAATTAATTAATTAACAAACAAACGAATAAATAAATTAGCAAACAAAAAAATAAGTAAATAAACAAATAAATAAGTAAGTAATAAATAAATAATCAATCAATCAAACATAATAGGGCATTCGATAAGTAATTGCAACAATGCTGTAAATCAGTACTCCTAACGGTGATCTTTGCAATATTGTACTACGTAATACAGCAGCAATTGTTTCATAAATTTGCAATATTCAAAGAATCGAAGTAGCCATATTTTGTACATACAGTGGCTGTTTCTGATTTGTCAACCTATAGCGATCACAAGATACACTTGGTTTGAACCAGAAATTCTTATCCTGCCGGATTTCATTTTAGCCCATCGCTCTCGGCATTTATCTTGTGTGTGGATGCTTGGATATACGGTGAGTTTTGTATTGTGTTCTTCAGAGGATGTGTCCATAGACATATATAAAACTTACATGAAAATAGAAAAAGAAAAAAATTTGAACAGAGGCAAAACCTACATAAATTATAAACAATTTCTAAAATGTATATAATAACTTTTGTATACATTTTGTGTATCTCCTTTCTGTATGTAATGTAAACTTGTAATATAAAAGAAGAAAGAAGAAACAGAAACAGAAGAAGATTCTTGTCTGTAATGATGAAGAAGGCCATGTGCAAAGAAAGGCACGAAGAGGGCCATGCTGAAACATTCATTATCTTCAGCACGTTTATATTATAATTTCAATCAAAATGGAATAACAATTATAATTTTCTTTAATCTTGTATGGAATACAGTGCCCTTCTTAAAAAAACAATAAAAAAATTTGTAGTAAACAATATAGCCCTAAAAAGTACGAACAAAGCTGCTTCATATAAATCCAAGTTGCAAGAGAAATATATGCAACTCAGTGCTTTAGGTCATCATAAGAAGCCTGTGGTAGAGAAATTCTACAATACTGGACTATTGCAAGTTGGGTGAAAGCGAGGCATTCGCTTTAAATCAAGAGTTGACATCCGAAGAACTTAAGATTTATCAGTGAGAGATATATTCAGAAATGCTGCTGCAGATGGAGTCCTCTGTCGTCTAAAAATTTGGCAACGTATTGTTGACATGGCAGGAGAGTATATTTGAAGTATGTAATGTGGAAAGTAACCTAAATAAATTAAGTGTGAAACATTAACTATGTCACAATTCGAACTACAAATTATCAGAACGAATTTTCCAAAGGACTGTTCTGTACCAGTACTATAAGATTAAGACTTTATAATGTTTACATTTTGTACACACAACTGCCTGCCTAAAATCTTGGGCTCAGAGAAAAATCATTAAATTTCCTCTTTGTTTACTTGAATAAAGTCCATATAAAGGGTGATTCACGTGGATTTACCGCCACTTACGGGGCTTATTTTCCAATACATTCTTAGCAAAAACTGTCATCTAAATATGTGTCCTAATCTCATTATTTTCAGAGTTATACTATTTTGAAGTTGTTTGTAAAATAACATTATTCCTTAGTTTTAAGGATAAAAGAATATTACATATAAAGAATGAAATATTCAGGAGTATTATTTCTTTAATTACCTACTATTCTGAAGCTGAAAATGTGTTGTGAATTCCATAGTTGCTTCGTGCAGAATTTTTTTTCGGTTTTTAACTACAAAATTACATTTTATTATGCACTAGTTACAACAACTGTTACAAATCACGTCACTCTTGTAAATTATTTATTTAAGACTGTACATTAGGATGCATAATTAAACTGCAAGGAATCAAGTTCCTAAACTCGTATGATTTGTTGTGACAAGTGCCAAATAATGATATAACTTTGAGTTAAAATTGAAAAATAAATCTGTACAAAGCAATTAACAACACATTTTCAGCGTCAGAACAGTAGCAAACTAAAGAAATGACACTTCTGAGTCGTTCATTCTGTTTTTGTAATATTCTTACACCCTTAGAGCTAAAGAAACAAGGTATTTTACTAACAACTTCAAATTAATGTAACTCTGAAAATATTAAGATTAGAACACATGTTTGTATGACATTTTTTGCTCATAATGTCTTCGGAAATATGCTCCGTAAGTAGCGGTAAATCCTCGTCAATCATCATGTATAAGTGCTGTTCTACTTACCGTGTTTGTAACTATTCTTCATGCGTGTCTGCAGTAGCATTGCGTGTTAGTATCTTCGTATCACAGGAGTGCCATGCGAAATTTACGTGTGTAGAGTGAGCCAGCCTTGCAGTGGTTTACTGTTGCACAATCTTAGCAGTAATAAATACAACAAAGCGATAGTTGGAAGTTAGCGTCCTGATGATTGAAAAGTTCTTGCGCTAGAGAAACTATTAACTCCTGAAAAAGAAATCATTATCATGAAGAAATTAAATTAAATTATGGTTTATTTGACGACGCTCGCTACTGCAGAGGTTATATCTACGTCGCCGGTGTGCCGGAATTTTGTCCCGCAGGAGTTCTTTTACATGTCACTAAATCTACTGACCTGAGCCTGTCGCATTTAAACACACTTAAATGTCATCGACATCGGCCGGGATCGAAACCGCAACCTCAAGCATAGAAGGCCAGCGCTATACCAACTATGCTACCGAGGGCGACTTATCATGAAAATGCCATACTTTCTCATTACACATTTTGTGCATTTTATACCAGTAAAGTCTTTCGATATATATATATATATATATATATATATATATATATATATATAAAGTTCAGTTTCTGGATTCTATTTCAAGAGAGGTCATAAAAAATTGTTTTATGTGTGCCAGAGAACTTGCTGTGAATGCATAGATAGGTTGGTTGATTAGTTTATCGACATGTCATAGTTCATGCGCACATAAGCAATATGAAGATAGAAGCATTCCTATTATAGACTATAGAGGTTAACAGGGTAGCAGAAGTTTTTATTTCAACTCAGCAATAGGATTTTATTCTTCCAACAATAATTTCTTTCTACAATTCGCCTTAAACGCTCTCGTCAACAATTGGATTTTCACTCAACACAGTATTCGTTATAGCACTCCACCGACGACAATGACAATTTACTTGGACTAGTACGAACAACAATGAACTGTTAATCTTAACTAATATTTACAAAGCACTATTTACAAATCAGAACTATCAGTTCTCAGTTCACAGTTCTTCTAGCTCAGTCATTCGAGTTCACAGTATCTCGAACCACAGACCTTCAGAGACAGTTCACTGTACTCGAACTCAGGTCCCTCCAACTGCGGTCCACTGCACTCGAACTCAGGTCCCTCCAACTGCGGTCCACTGCACTCGAACTCAGGCCTTCGGATGCTGATACAGTTGCGGACGCACACTCGAGTCGAACTCCGGTACACAAGTTGGCTTGCTTGCTCTGGCTTACTCACTGACTGGCTGACTAATCAACTGAAAACTGGAACTCTCTCTGTCGTTCCTTCGCGTCCGTAATTTATAACCACAGCGACGTAGCCTCGGAAGTTCCACGCGTCTCTAGAGATGGCACTCCAGAAAAATCCAGAGCCCTCTCCTCTCTACCAGCACCAGATGCGCGCGCACTCTCTCTCCACTCTCTCGCCGCGTAGGCCCTTCCCCCTTACTTCTCTCCGCCGCGCGCCGTCCCCGCGCGATCTGCTTTCTTGCGGGACGCTGGTCGTGAGTTCGAATCTCACGTCGCTGTCACAATATTGTGTTTCCGATAAGCTACGTAACATATTGTTTAATGAAAGATCCATCAGTAACTTATTAATCATAAAAGTTTTAATGTACTTTAAGGTTGGACATAAGTTTTTGCTCGCATGTCGAGCATCATCAGGTCCTATGTGTGAACATGTATTATAATGTATTTAGTCCAAATACGAGTAACATATAGCTGTCTTCAACCTTGTTTTAACTAATACATTTGTCAAACACTTCTATTTTATGATATAAGACACAACTTCACGTGTCAAAATTTTAACATTCTTAGTCTATTTTTAGCATGTCTTTTATATTTCCAGATATAATTGGTATACAATATTTTAACAAACTTGTTTTTTAACTTATGAACACCATATTACACAATCTAAGCTTACAACATAAGATAAAATTTTCATGTAATGTTACAATCTAATTTGATGTTATCTGCGAACATGTTCATGCAAACATAAGATCTGATAATGCAAGCGAAAACGTTTGTCCGAATCTAGAGTGAAATTAAACTTTTACGATTGATAAGTTATTGACGGACCTTTTTTATTGAACAGTAGAGTAGCGGAAGGCTAAGGTTTTTCTAGACAATCGGCAAGAAGGGATGACAGTTCTACGTGTTTGCCTCATATACCCCCAAGGAAACATATCTATAGTCGCGACGCTGTTATTCCCGGCGTGACTCCTCCTCTTTGCTTACGTCTTAGGAAGTGAAGGCTCTATAAAGGCTAGGTACAGTCCGCACTTCAGGAGAAGATCCGAGCAAGGAATGCGAGTTTTTCCCCTTCTCTTACAACCAACTCCCCAACAAGGAACCGGCCGGCCAATGACGAAACCTTGTTTGTCCCAGCCAGCCAATGACACCATCCCCATCCACTTGCTCCTTCAGAGGAGCAGAGTTACTAGTTGACCCTCTACTCTTACTCCGCAATGAGCATACCCCCTCGCAAGTATTTTCTCGTGAAATTTGGACAGGTAGTATCGTTCGCCATTTTTGTTCATTCGTTGCCGAGCTACCATACGAGGAATCTATTTGCCACACCGTTAAACATTATCATGTCGTAGCTCCTATGATAATAAATCAAACGCACTGTAATTCAGGAAATAATTGAGCGGCAAATAACGTCTTCGTGTGGTTTCTGCGAACGCCAACGAAAGAGCCAAAATGGCGGGCGATTATATTAAGTATTTATCGAGTCTTAAGGAATGAATAACGTCTTCCTCAGCGAATCACAGGACGCACACGTTTAAATGTACCCGACCTGCAACGCGGTTGGCTGCCGGAAATTAGAGCGACGGGACTTTAATATGTATTTCTGTTAGAGACTGAATGAACTCAACCGCCATAGTGAGGCCGGAATAATTAAATGAATGGAGAAAACTAATGATCTTACAATGAATCAAAGCCACGACCTTCCGACTTAGCGTAACACTAGGGCGCGTCTTATGTAAGTTATATAGTAGAAGTGAGCTTAATTAAAAGTACAATTCTAAAAATAAATAAAAAACAAATCTAATAAAAGAAATTGATATATACATACTGTATATTTAATTTTTTCGATCCCTTTATGTTTATTAGGTAATTCTTGATGAATAATTCAGTCATTAATATTTTTTATGCCTTTTATTTATATTTTCTATATCTGGTTCATTCTATTGAGGTCTAAGCTGTAAGAAGAACAAATCTATAGCTAAAGAATGTACGAAACAATGGAGAGAAGAGAATTGATGGAAATTTCAAAGTATCGTTGTAGCAACAGTTACGGAAGTCCATATACGGTGCCAGCTGTGCAAAACATCATTTCCAAGCATCAGGTTTGGGGCACACAACTTTGTTTCGTTGTTAGACTGGCTGGAATGGAACAATGGACAGTTACAGTCTTAACAGGAGACATTGAATTGCACGGGTCTTGTCGAATCCGAGAATGAACTTGGAACAATGAGAAAATAGCGCGGAGTGACTGTAGTTCAGAAGACTTAAGCAGGTTCCTGACGCGAGGGTTGCTTCACTGTAGGTCGTTTTCACAGATAAGATATTTCTTCCTAACGTATTTCCATTTGCAGTGAAGTTCACAAACTGAAGTGAGATTGGACCGCCTAGTATTGACTTGTGTAACATCCAGAGTTTTAATATACCTTCTCTTTCCTAATTCTACAGGGACATCATTTTATTTTTGCTAACATTTTTAATACTAACCTGGCTCTATCTTTGGATTAAAGGTCTAGAACCGGAAAAACACCGCTTTCTCCCCCTTCCAAGACTGGAGTTCGATGTTACTGCCGTAAAATACAAATCATTTTCCTAGGTATAGGAGGGAAGAAAAATAGTTCATCTATTTATGTAAACTAGGAAATATCATAATTTTGAGTTTGATAATTTTCATCAGGTTTTTGTTTAATCAAAATACAGTACTGTATTAACACTTAGTGTTTTTACTCACGGATTGATCTATCCATTCGGACGTATTAATTATGCAGACACATATTGTACTGTTACAGCACATTAGCGTACAATATAGAGAATGAAGTTAAATTCAAAAATAATCATAATACGGATATTTAAACACATTTTTGAAAATGGTGGCCGTTCATTTCGATACAGGCTTCAGTTGTTTTGTGCATATTATCGCACTATAGACTATTGTACATAATTCCAATTACCAGTTTCGTCCTTCGTACGAGTAACTCATGTTGAAATAATTCTATACCTACTCTATAAAAGAGTGCCTTACGTACTGTAAATTGAATCTTCACTTCTGCCCGATCCGAAAAGATAAAATTATTCAGAAATGCTATCTACTGCCCGTTCAAATGGTTTTGTCGCAGGGTCGTAGAAAGGGGAGGGGGATCACGCGACAGTTAATTACTTAACGAGGCCCTTTTATTTAAGTTATTTTAAACAGTTGTATAATATTACGTAGACATCCAATTCCTAATAGAAATTAATGTTTTCAGAAAAGAACTAAGACAGCCCAGCTACTAGTCTTTACAGAGGGGCAAACAGAAGCAGATGGGGGAAACCGGGATGCGACGTAGGCAAACAGACGGCAGTACCTGTGCGAAAATATGATTCAATATTGAAAGCTCTTTCGTCACTGGAAAACATGAACATATTTCTGGAACGTACTATACTCACTAACTCACTACTGCATACGCGGTCTTGGTTCTGTGTGGAGGAGGTTGTAAGTTTAGTAGTAGAGGAGGTGGGAGTGAAGTGTATTAAAAAACTTAGGTACAATAAAAATTTAAGTAAAAATAAAATGATGTCTATGTATATTTAAATGCGTCTATTTAATCTATGAGATAAAATGGAGATGCATTACTACTAAAACTGTCCACTCCCCGCAATAAACACTTTTTAAATTAGTTTAAGGGATAACCTTTTCAGCAATTCAGTCTAATTATGCTGACTGCATGGTAATTTTGGTTTTTAGATATTCATTCCAATAACGCTAAATATTCGCGACATTCTTTGTAGTAATGTCACAAGAGGTTTTAGATTTGCCGATAAATCCACGAGTGGACCTGGAGTGACATTTATTAGGAATGTTGCGTGATTAAAATAAAACTGTAAATAATATATCCCTAAAATTCGCTTACAAAATATTAATAATTGTGTATTTATGAGTACTTAACCTATTCAGACATTGTGAAGTCGAAATAGATGAATAGCGGTTAGTACAATAAAGAAATTGAATGTTATTCAGTAATGCCAATGGGAAAAGCGAAATACATGTTTAAAAATGTTAATTACATGTGCTGCGCTTTTCTCTAGTTATTGTAACATAAATATGTTTTCATTATATGATGAAATCATAATTTAATTGGAACATTTTATAGTATAATTACAAATAACTTGATTAATACATTAATTAAGTAAACAATTGTTATGAAGTAGTGTCATTTTCTTTAGATACAATGGACATGTAATTAGAAGATGAAGATGTAGATTAGATGTAGAAGTAGGATTTCGCACTTTATTTAGTACAGTGTATTCATACTCAAAGATTTACGTGGAAACAGTTGGTGACACTGACTAAACAAAAGAACGACCATGCGATAAATTGATAGTGATAAATCGAGCTTCAGAAATTATCGAGATGTATCACTGTGATTGGTTGGAATTCAAAATTTCATTACATTTCATTGGCCCAAAATGGAATGACGTCATAAAAACGAAATAGTCATTATAATTTCTTCCTATTATCTAAAATTATTTGAAGTATATTATCACTCTATGTATAGCCTATTAGTTTTATTTTTTACCCAGTTTATATTTCATTGTTTAATAATTAATAAGTTATGGTATTTTACTGTTTAATACATAAATAACTCTTGTACACATGTAACTTTTATCGAGCTCAATTTGTTGTAATGTTTGTAACTTTTAAGTTTATTCATATGTACGTGTACTTTTGTTGGTTGAGTGGAAGAGGAAGCCCTACGGCCTTAACTCTGACAGCGAAGTTAAGCTGTTATTGCACCCAGCGCCTCAATTGTGCTCATTATGACAAAAACTCTTTGACCAAAATGATTATTAGGATTCGGGTGGGTAGGATTTAACCACAGTCTAGTATATACAGTCAGGAAGCTAAATATGTAGCAAATATACATCCATAGATAATTGCTAACCACTAGGATCGCTACTATCGCCTCATTACAGACAATGAGAAATAGTACCTGCACAGTCTATTGTTCCTGGTACTCTCATAAACTCAAGCTTCGTGACTGTGTATACTAGACTGTGATTTAACCTACTTTGCTCCTTACCACATATCTATAATATTTTAACATAATTGTTCCTTTCATGAATCCCGCAGTAAAATATTTTATTCTTATAAAACCTGAAGAAAAAAGACTAAATGACGCATGTAAAACCTAAAAAGGGCTAAGGCTGCTATTACACTATCAAAGTTCTTTGACAAAGATATTTTATAAAATATAGGGCAGTGTAATGGGTTTTCTTTTATAAAAGTTTCTTTGACAAAAGATCTTTTATAAAATGTTAGTGCAGCTTGTTATCTTCGATAAAATATTTCTATAGCTTGAAACAAATATGCCGGAACGCAAATATAACTGGACTGTTACTATTACAAAAATTCTGATATCGGAGTATGAAGGAAATAAAATGTTGTAAATAAATAATTTTATATTGTATTATTATTATTAATATTATTATTATTGTATAATAATTTGTGTAACTTTTCATGTCCTCGCATTATAGCTCTTACAATAAGTTCTGACGTATATATCTCTCTTATCACGTCTTGCAATCCATGGTTTAACCCTGGTCACATATTTGTAATGTGGTCAGGGGTTTAACTCACAGGCGTTTCTTTTTCAGTAACATGCATATTGTAATAATTGAACTAATTGTAGCTAAACAAGCATAATACTGTTCTTCATTCATGGTGTTATAAACTTAACGCGTAAATATTAGTATAAACAAATCATAAACTTAACGCGTAAATATTAGTATCAACAAATCCTCGGAATACGTGTTCACTATTGTGGAACAAGTGTTAGAAGAGTTTTGTTCCTAATTTTAGGTTATGTTTGATAAAATCTTTTACAAAAGATTTTATATAGTGTAA
Source organism: Periplaneta americana (assembly GCF_040183065.1). Classification (NCBI taxonomy): domain Eukaryota; kingdom Metazoa; phylum Arthropoda; class Insecta; order Blattodea; family Blattidae; genus Periplaneta; species Periplaneta americana. Next base: position 71,577,676 of record NC_091124.1, on the reverse strand, counting down.
TATACAACAAATCCTATTTTTCATCAAAGATCTTTGATAAAATATTTTATCATATTCTTTGCCAAAGAACTTTAATAGTGTAATAGTAGCCTAAGTGAAGTCTAAAGACTAGGAAAGGCTAAATAGGATAAAAATAAGTTCAAAATTAGTAATTAATTAATAATAATTACATTGTGCAGTTGAAAGGACATTTTCAGTATACAAAGCATTGTTGGCAGACAATAGAAAAATATTTGCACCAGAAAATTAGAAATGTGGTTTGTCATATAATTAATGTATTCAACACAATCAGTTTTAAAAAAATGCGTCATATATTTCAGTTCACTGATCAGCAGAAAAAGAAGTTGGCCTATTTCACATTATTATTTAGTTCATTATTTGTGTAGTAATAAGTTTGTGTGTTATAATTTTCTTAAAACCCTGAAAAAGGGGACTATTTTCCTTATACAGAAAGGATAAAATGGTCCTTAAAAACCCGAAATATTCCAACCCAGATCATTATGATAGTCACCATTATTACAGTTGTAAAGACGTTTTAATTTTGCTCAGAAGTTCTAAAGAAATATTGGAATATTAATTGTCCCTAGCATGGGAAGTACCGAGTGAAAGATGCAGAGTGAAAGACAGAGAAGGAGATATCACTAATATCCACGATGAAATGCCGGCAGTTATGAATGATTTTAAATACGCTTCAGGAAGGGAGAGAAATAGCCCAGAAGTAACGTGAATTCTTAAGATAGTTTATGAGGAATGAGGAAGCATTTTTCATTCTTATCTTCGCTGGGCTTAAGCAAGCAAAACTTCGTGACGTGTTGGTTCGTGTTCCGGAACTCCAGGCATCGGAGATTGAACGTTCCTGGCGCGGACATGAGTGGCATCCCGTATCTTCATTGAACTTGTACGTCGGTATTGATGAAAATATACTGAAACAAATAATGTTAAGTTAACATAAATAGAAAACATATCGTTATGCACTCAAGACAAGACAAGACGGTCCTGGATTAGAATTCTGTCTAGAGTTTGGATGATTATTTTTTAGTCGGTTACCTAACGACGCTCTATCAACATCAGATTATTTAACACTAAGAAGACTGGATATGGTGGAAAGACTGATGGGATCATTTTGTCCCCTTGTTTTATATTGCCTTAATATGCAAGGAAAAATGATTTTTGTGTAATATATAATGTAATGCGTTGGCAGCATATTTTTAAGCATCATAATGATGGCTATTCACAACAGACGTACAGTCAGTATAAAAATGCAGTAGGTAGCACAAAATAGCAAGATTCTAAATGTTATAGTGTTATGGATTTAAGTTATTGACAATTCAATAAGTAATATTTTCGTTAACAATATTTTGATTGAATCCAAAACTAGACACTAATTGAATAATATTACACTTCATTACTAGGCCTAATAATTACATCTCAATTCTGATGAGTGTACTATACAGGGTGATTAAGACCACCCGTAACAGTAATTTATTTCAAAAAGTAGTGCATTAAAATTTTCGAGACAAAAATATTTATACTAAAGCACATGTGAACTTTCATTTGAGCTTGATTTCAACAATCAGCCTTAACAGGAGGTAGGGTCAGTGGCGTATTACTTTAAAATTTCAAATGGGAGTCGGGGTCAAATATGGTACCATTTGATAGAGCGCTTCAAAACAAACAACTTTCATAGGAAATGTTTTTATCAATTCCTACTTTTTCGATGAGAAAACGTACGAAAAGACAATGCCATCAATATTGAGAAATGTTAATATTCACAATAATAATAATAATAATAATAATAATAATAATAATAATAATAATAATAATAATCCTTACGTACGTACATACATACATACATACGTGTTCTGCCCCTGGGCAGTCCTTCACTGTAAACCCAGTATTCTCCAACCTTTCCTATTTTCTGTCTTCCTCTTTGTCTCAGCAAATGATTCACATGTCTTAATGTCGTCTATCATCTGATATCTTCTTCTGCCCCGAACTTTTCTTCCGTTCACCATTCCCTCCAGTGATCCTTCAGTAGGCAGTTTCTTCTCAGCCAGTGACCCAACTAATTCCTTTTTCTCTTTCGGATCTATTTCAGCATCGTTCTTTCTTCACCCACTCTTTCCAACACAACTTCATTTCTTATTCTATCTGTCTGTCCATAATAATAATAATAATAATAATAATAATAATAATAATAATAATAATAATAATAATACTTACTTACTTACAAATGGCTTTTAAGGAACCCGAAGTTTCATTGCCGCCCTCACGTAAGCCCGCCATCGGTCCCTATTCTGTGCAAGATTAATCCAGTCTCTATCATCATATCCCACCTCCCTCAAATCCATTTTAATATTATCCTCCCTTCTACGTCTCGGTCTCCCCAAAGGTCATTTTTCATCCGGCCTCCCAACTAACACTCTATGCATTTCTGGATTCGCCCATACGTGCTACATGCCCTGCCCATCTCAAACGTCTGGACCATAATAATAATAATAATAATAATAATAATAATAATAATAATAATAATAATAATTATTATTATTATTATTATTATTACAATTATTATTATTATTATTATTATTACTATTATTATTACAATTATTATTATTATTATTATTACAATTATTATTATTATTATTATTATTATTATTATTGTTATTATTATAAAAAGAGAGGTAAATTCATATCCAAATAAGTAAAACAGCTGTGCCATATTTGATGTTATTTTTTACTGAAAATATCATATCATATTGGAATATTTGTTTCTTTAGTTTTTTCTCCATTCAGTACTTTTTTTCCAATATACGAGACTCTCTTACTTATATTGAAATAGAGAGACTAATATAACTTTATGAAATTTCAGTTTTATTCAGACTTAAATTTAGACCTATAGTAAATAATTCAAACATAACAATAAAAATTCCGTCATAAAATTTACTTCATACAACCGAATAAAATTCAAAATCTCTGAATTGTGACATGATTTGAAAAGACACACTGCAATATCTGCGAATAGTAATACTGGAAGCTGGTTGTCCTCCACATTTCCCGGAACTCGATATGAGTGAAGCATTCCAGGATAATCAATGCTACGATATCAGATACATTGCCAGCAATACTTTTATAGAGTGTGGAGCGTAAAATTGATTCATATTCATAGCAGATAAAAAAAAAAAAACTTCATACTTTTACAAAGCAACGTATGAACATTCAACGCGAAACCATATTTGTTTAAAATCGAACTATGCAACAAAGTTTCTATTATTAAGTAACTTACTTATTAAAACATATTTTTCCCAAGAATTTTCGGCTTTTCTGAATTTAGGTGAAGTACATTAATATTCACCTTACGTTCAGGTTGAGATCAAGGCCCTATAATTGAAGCGTTGGGATGAATGACGGTGTATGTTATAATCTGCTAACTGTGCAGGAGGTACAAAAATGTTACATTCGCTCATAAATTTATTATCGGACGGTTAACATAGACCGTTATTCCATCAATATGTTTTGTACACTAAGCGAAGTATACGATTGTATGTTATTGAAAGTCATATTACACATCATAGAAGTTTGTAACATTTTTAACTCCACAGAAATGGTACTCGGGAATACAGACAATAAATAGTTTTATACATTCAGAATATTATGAAATATACAAAATCAATAAAAAGGTTAAATTATGAACAAAATGATTTGACATTTATTTTTAAATACTATATGTTAATGTGAATTAACACCATATAATTTATTAAAGTTAAATTTAATGTCATATTATGAATAAACATGCAATATTGATCAAATGATAACACTAATATTAGAAAATAACTGCAGTATTGAGATGTAGGGACATCATTTAATTAATAAAAGTTGTAACAATAACAAATAAATAAAGAAAATTAAATATTACAGTTGAGAAATTGTTGAGTGATGGAATTTGAACCCCTGTCCCAAATATTCAGTATCCATCCCAACAGATGGCTTATCTGTCAAGTATAAACTGTATTAATAGTAAGACAGTAACAATCACAGTTTTTAAATGCTGACTGTAAGAGAGTAATACATTTTAAACAGCGTCTTTCTGATATCAAGAGTCTACACCTGTGGAGTAACGGTCAGCGCGTCTGGCCGCGAAACCAGGTGGCCCGGGTTCGAATCCCGGTCGGGGCAAGTTACCTGGTTGAGGTTTTTTCCGGGGTTTTCCCTCAACCCAATACGAGCAAATGCTGGGTAACTTTCGGTGCTGGACCCCGGACTCATTTCACCGGCATTATCACCTTCATATCATTCAGACGCTAAATAGCCTAGATGTTGGTGCAGCGTCGTAAAATAACTCAATAAAATACAAAATAAATTATATCAAGAGCAAGCTGTGAGCACAACTCCTTACAAGAATTTCCATAAATCTGTTCCTGAAACGAAATACAGTGATAAAATTCTAAGATAAACTATAATGGCAAAACGCAACATAGACCAACTAACACTAGGTAAAGTGAAAATTAAAGTACAGCTAATAAAATACTGCAAAATACTAGTAAGGATAGGAACTTACGAATACATTACTCCGGGAATCTTTCGCATTAACTTGCGACTTCGTCTTCCTTGTTGTATACTCAAGACCACTATCTTTCGTGAAACCTGATACACAGAGTTCAAGTACCCAGTATTCGTAAAGAGAACAAACTCCCGTGCAATAACTCCCGATACGATGTAAACACCTGGATACGCTAGAAGTAACTAGTGACATAGACCGTTGTTCTAAAAAAGAATTCATGGTTGTAACTCGTGTAGAAGTGCCTCTGGTACAGATATTGAAAACAATTTTTGTGACAGTTGTGTAAGACTATACAGAGCATTATTCCATTAAAAAATTCGATTTTGAAAAATTGTAACATAGACCGTTACTCGGCCCAACGATCCAATATACAGTACGTCAACCTTCAGAATTTTGTTCTTCTTTTGAAGCGTAAAACTATTAACCTAATGCCGCATCTTCTGAAATTAACTTTGCCTTACAGAAGTATCTGAGAATCTTTGAAACAATTCTACTTTCTACTATCATATAGTGCTCTGTTAACTAACCTACAAACACGCCATAAAATACCACATAAGTTCTATTTTCATTTTTAATAAAGCAAGTAGCAAAATGAATTCATTCCGAAGTCAAGGGACGAGACTGAAATAGTAAGAATGTATGGCATTTTTTTAGGTGAACCAGTTTCACAGAAGAGCAACGTTTTCAACTTGTTTACGGAACTTGAAGTGACTAACATATTTATAACCGATTAAATAACATTACTGTGTAGCAAAACTTTCGAAGTCACAAAGTTATTACTTCCAGACGCCGTTTAAATGCCGAAAGTGAGGATGGCATTACTAAATGGCCACGTAAATGAACCTTGTTTATAAGAAATATTTCAAAACATAAATGGCTTTTTCGCCTTCTTATATTTAGTGCAGAATTTCATTAATGTTCCCAGAGAGTAGGCTTATAACTAGCAAAACTGAAAATGTGTAAATTTTAGTACACAAAACTGTGACCCAAGCAGTGTACTGATTACGAACACAGTTGAGTTCCAGCGAAAAAAGTGTAAACTCTTTCTTTCTCGTAGAAAATATTTTTACGCTTTCCTTGCAAAATTTTGCAACTGTCTATGGCTGAAGATCGCTGATAAATCATATAAATAGTGAGTAGTTTATGGTAAACCATTAATTTCTTTCGAATTTTCCCACTGCTGTCATTCTACAAGGTATTTATTAGTACCGGATTATCGTGTTACTCTCTTTGAATATCATCTGAAATTTTATTGAACACATACAGTAGTTTGCTTAGTTCATTGGTTTGTTTGTTAAGTTAACAAGGTAGTGTAAATCTCCTATATAATACAGCACCTCACATTTTGCTGTGTATGTCATCAACTTTTAAAGCTGTCTATTTGAAAATTTTAAGACAAATTACGGAAGCTCTGGTAAATGTAATCTGTAAATTTTTATATTCTAGTGAAAATGTAATAATTATTACATTTATATTATAATTTAAAAAAATATTTATAAAAGATCTTGTGAAAAAACTGAAATACTGAGATATTTGCCAATTTTTTCATAAAATTGTAAAAGGATTTCAACGATTTTTTGCACAGCCTACAGATATTACTTAATTTTGGTGCCTAGACTCATTTTACTATATTATTGTGGGTATGAGGTATAATTTTTGTCTTTAAATTTGAAAAATACATTAATTTTTAAAACATCAAAAAATTCCCAGAAAGTTACAGAAAAATAAGTTTAGTGTACTCTCTACCAGTTTATGAGACGGAGATTCGCAATAACAGACGGACTGAACATTTGAGAAACAAAATGAGATATTTACGCAAATCTGTTGATGGCAGGCTAATTTAACTCGGAAAAAATCAAGAATGCGATATCTGAATTTTGCTGCTATTTATAAGCAAAAATTCGTTTATTACATAAAATTCATTTATTTATTTTAGTTTGAAATATTATTTCAACTACTGGTCTCTTATTAAACATCAGTTAGCCTTTTTTTGGTATTATTTGTGCTAATTTTTGTAATAGTATGAATGTTATAATATTTCTTGTTTTAAAAATGTTTTATAAAAAAACAAATTTATTTCAATGGCCAATATCTCGAAACAAGTTTTGGCGCTTGGTCTATTATTGCGTAACTCCGTCCAATTGATACTGATGTCTCAGTGTCTTCGGTTTCTACAACGAGATTTTTTGTGAAATATTTTATTAAAATTATTATAAATTCTATTTGCTAGAATATTAAAATTTCCAGGTTATGTTCAACAGAGTTTCCTTAATCTGCCTTAAAAATTTCGAATAGATTGTTTTAAAAGTTACTGAGATACAGAGTAAACTGTGGGCTGCTGTATTTTATATAGATTCACAATACCTGTTACCTTAATTGTTTTTATTGTTTTTGTAATTATGTTTTTACAATTTTTCAGATTTTATTTATGCATGTTGCAAATAATTATTAAGATGTAATTGACACATGACGTATGTAAAGAGTTTGAAAAAATAGTTTGCGGTTTACAGTCACTCAAGCCAAACACGTCAATACGTTGACATTACCTCAAACATTTATTCCTTATTTCAGTTTCTTTAACACAAGATACACGCTTAACTATTGGGTGCTCGTGCCATGATTGAGATGAACTGTAAGTAACAAAGTTAGCAGACGTAGATATAACTTCGAAGACATGAAAATGATGTTGGAGACTTGGCCTACATGTGCTTCCACTATAACTCAGTGACTTCCCGCATTTATTACGAAACACTGTTTTGACGTGAATACGTCTTTAAAATCAGACTGACACATGGGGTACCAGGAAGGAAACGGCTATTTAACGTCTGCAGATTAGATCCCTTCCGACATCATAACTTTGTGATTAATAACACGGTTGAAATATACTGTACAGCATGGGACCAGCGACATTAAAGCCTCACTTAAGAATTTTTAGTTATAATTCTCACAAAAATGAGGATGAAGTGCACTACGCGTCCTAGTAGGTCAGTGACGATGACGTGTGTGGTTATCAAACTTGCTGAGACAACTGAGATAAAGTAGTGAATTAATTGAAAAAGTCGTTGTGTAGAAGTTACTGCTAGTAGAATTATGACTCAAGTTGAGGAAGACTTTAGTCCAGGCAAGGAAAACTCGGTCGAGCAACAAAGTTGAACATGTTGGCGGTATTCGTATCGGTTCTGGCAATTAGAAGCGCTTCTACTTCCTCGGTACAACCACAGTCGCAAGTGTGAAAACTTACAAACTTTCGCAGCTCTTAAATGTAACAAATCTCTGGATCTTACTCATTCCATTTGGCGCTGACGTCGACACATCCAACTTTAAAGCCAGCTTGGCTGAGATCATCTTAAAACCTGCACGATAAAGTTCACAAAGTTAGCAGTTAAAGGATAATTTAATACACTGTTTGTGTTGACGTTCTCACGTGACGTCGACAAATTATATTTTAGATACTGAACATGGCGTATTGTACCTTAGCAAATTAACTAATTATTGTTGTTAATTCCTTTCTAATACTAATAGCAGTAACATGGCCTGCTGTAAAGAAGTCAAAAGGAGAATGGCAATGGCAAAGGAAGCTTTTAATACAAAAAGGAGCACCTCTGGAGAAAGAACTAAGGAAGAGACTAGTGAAGTGCTTTGTATAGACTGTGGAATTATTTGGGGCAGAAACATGGGCATTACGATGAAGTGAAAAAAACCAAATAGAAGCATTTGAAATCTAGATATCGAGAAGAATGGAACGTGTGAAGTGGACAGACAGAATAAGAAATTAAGCTGTGTTGGAAAGAATGAGTAAAGAAAGAATGATGTTGAAACTGATCAGGAAGAAGAAAAGGAATTTGCTGGATCACTGGTTGAGAAGAAATCGCCTACTGAAGCATGCACTGGAAGGAATGGTCAACGGGAGAAGAGTTCGGGGCAGAAGAAGATATCAGATGATAGAAAACATTAAGATGCATGGATTATATGAGGAGACTAAGAGGAAAGCAGAAAGTGGGAAAGACTGAAGAATGCTGGGTTGGCAAAGAAAGACTTGCCCTTTGGCAGAACACTATGAATCAACTATGAATCAATTAATTCATTTCTTGATTTAAATAATAGTCAAAAAAGATTGCTCGATATTTATAAATAACTGCAGTTATTCATTCATTTCCTAATGTAAAATATTGGGCAAAAAGATTGCCCGAAAGAATATTTCTAATTAACTAATAATTCTCATATAAACCGGCTGCTCACAACATTACGATTCTATGCAACTCATGTTTACAGTATTTTAAGATGGCAGCAACTGTAGCTACAGACGTAAGTAACAACGAATCGTTCACAATGTAAGCAATATAATAGGATCGCTTGGCAGAACATATATCTATTTTCTTACGTCGCAGTCTGAACAAAGAGAGAGCATTAGTGGCTTCTATACTTCGTTCCATAATGTCTGACAGGAGATGTAAACATTGCCGGTAGAGGAGGAGAGAAGTATAATTGCTATTCAATCAATGACAGAGATCTTATTCCACGCTTGACTTGAAGTTGGACGGTCTGATGAGTTCTACTCCCACCCCACTTCAAGACAAGCGTGGAATGAGATCTTTGTCATTGGTTGAACAGCAATTGAACCACATTATGCAGAAAGGATCCAACCCACAAAGAAATTTAAAATCTGAATAATTAAATAATTCCAAGGATCAATATTTTGAACAAAGATACTACGTATAATACGCTTTAGGTTAAAGTAGTAAGTATGTAGTTGTATTTACTTGTTAATTTATCACCTACGTTTAATTTTGAAGTTCATTTTATCATTTTAGTTATAATGTGAGTTGATTCCTTTTTGCAAAATATGGTCCAATTATACTTCTTTCCTTCTCTGCCGGCAATATTTACTACCCCTGTCAGACACTATGGAACGAAGTATAGGAACTTACATAATCCTCTGATGTGCTAATCGGGATCCTGGATTGTACACATTTCGTTATTAATAATGTCCTGTTTGTCCATGTTTCATCTTTTTCTTTATGAATGCTCTATTTCTTACAGTTTTAATTTACAGTAGTTCGCAGAAAACGTGTAATTGTGGAGCTGGACTTCTTTTCTTTAGAAATTGACTTCTTCGAATGTTTAAAAAAAGACTCTGTCCCAATTATGTCGTTAAATTCCCGCTCTTCTCATTATAATATTCGAAGTTGTTGCTGACGATGCTGATATTTCTTCCTTCTGCAATTAATTGTGTGACATCAAGGAATGATTCAATAACTAAGGATGTTGTCAGTGAATGTTCCTATTTTCGTTGCTTGACTAATGAGCTTCCCATGACACGAAAGAAATGGGACGCGCTTACAATTAAATGAGAACCTCAACATTTCCCCACTATCCTTCATCTTGGAACGCATAGTGTAAACGAATTTTTCTCTCCAAAATACCACTAGTGTTTTGCAATCAATCTACGGTGATATGTCTCTCAAAATAACAAATAAAGGACAGAAACCTCAGCAATATTTCCCTAAGTTACTATACAGGGTGGAAGTGAAATAAGCCTGCAGCTTGAAAGGAACGATAGGGTACACTTAAATGAATAGAAAACCTATATTACGTTTTGTGATTAATAGGGCCGTGACATCGGTATATTTGTATTAGTTTGAGGTGAACATACGACGCCGGACAGAATGTAGTCGGCGTTTCAAGTACAGGCAGCGGAAGCGAATTTGACACGCGCCTAAGCAAGCACGTCCGTGTTTTCTATACGATTATTGCGTATTATAAAATCAAGACAATACAATCATTGTACAGGGACATCATTTTATTTTTACTAACATTTTTAATATTAACCTGGCTATACCTTTCTATTAACGATTGAAACAGGAAACACCGTTTGCTACCCTTTCCACGACGGAGTTCGATGATACTGGCGTAAAATACAAATCACTTTACTAGGTATAGGAGGGAAGAAAAGTAGTTCATCCATTTATGTAAACTAGGAAATATCGCAATTTTGAGTTTGATAATTTTCATTAGGTTTTTGTTTAATCAAAATACAGTACTGTATTAACACTTAGTGTTTTACACACGAATTGAGCTATCCATTCGGAAGTATTAATTATGCAGTGTATATTGTACTGTTACAGCACATTAGCGTACTATATAGAGAATGAAGTTAAATTGAAAAATAATTATAATATGTATATTTAAACACATTTTAGAAAATAGTGGCCGTGCATTTCGATACAGGCTTCAGTTCTTTTGTGCATATTATCGCACTATAGACTATTGTACCTAATTCCAATTACCAGTTTGTCCTTCATACGAGTAACTCATGTTGAAATAATTCTGTACCTACTCTATAAAAGAGTACCTTACGTACTGTAAATTCAATCTTCACTTCTGCCCGATCCGAAAAGATAAAATCACTCAGAAATGCTATCTACTGTCCGTTCAAGTGGTTTTGTCGCAGGGTTGTAGAAAGGGGGGGGGAAATCACGTGACAGTTAATTAGTTAAGGAGGCCCTTTTATTTAAGTTATTTTAAACACTTGAATAATATTACGTAGACGTCCAATTCCTAACAGAAATTAATGTTTTCAGAAAAGAGCTAAGATAGCCCAGCTACTAGACTTTACAAAGGGGCGAACAGAAGCAGGTGGGGGAAACCGGGATGCGACATAGGAAAACGGACGACAGTACCCGTACGAAAATATGATTCAATATTGAAAGCTCTTTCGTCACTGGAAAACGCGAACATATTTCTGAAACGTACTATACTCAGTAACTCAGTACTGCTTACGCGCCCTCGGCTCTGTGTCGTGAACGGTTGGAAGTTTAGTAGTAGAAGGGGTGGGAGTGAAGTACATTCCAAAACTCAGGTACAATAAAAATTTAATTAAAAATAAAATGATGTCCCTGTATATAAGGGTTAATATCGAAAAGGTCTAAAATGCTGGTGAGGTTGAGAAATCATACTTAAATTCTGGTAAAACATAAGTTTGAAAAGATGTTTTCCTTAATATTTAGATTTTTGCATTACAGTTTTAGAATGCCGAAAAGATATATGGCATACAACTTTGGTTTCCCTATATTTAACTGCTACATTAATTTATTTATCACATCTATTCTGTACCTTACTTTTCTTGCATTTTCGCTTGATTTCGGTTCCTGCTGCAATAAACAACATTCATTTTCAAAGTTACAAATGAAAATGACCGCCGAGTGTCGCATAGTATAACCTTGTATGCGGGAAAACTGCGTTCTACATCGGCTGAAACCAAGGGCGCATATGTAAAATATTTCACATCATTCACTTCTACATAATGTTGATAATAATCGCACTTGTCATCTGACAAAACTCTTGCAATTTTGGATAATGTATTGAAACCACAGTTCTTTGTATTACTGTGTTCATTTTCGCACACACCTTTTTGCTTATATCATTATATGCCATTATGTATAAGAGTTAACATCGGAAAGATCTAAAATGTTGAGATTGAGAATAAATTGTTGGAAATCATACTTAATGTGGTAAAACATAAGTCTGAAAGCCGAGCTTTCCAAAACTGTAATGCAAAACTCTAAATAAAAAAAAACATCGTTTCAGACTTATGTTTTACCACATTTGTGACAATTTAAGTATGATTTCCAACAATTATACTTAATTTCAACATTTTAGATCTTTCTGATGTTAATTCTTATACACAATAATTGTATTGCCTTGATTTTATAATACGCAATAATCGTATAGCCTACAAAATACGGAACGTGCTTGCTTAGGCGTGTGTCAAATTCGCTTCCTTGCCTGTATTTGAAACACCTTTAAACTAATACAAATATACCGATATCACGGTCCTAGTGATTAAATGCACGATTAATTAGAAAATTAAGTTGGAAGTTTCAGCGTCCTGGCAACATCGCCGCTAACACAATGAACTTTCTTCTCGTAAGAGGTCAACGAAGTAAGATCTGCCTTCCTAGATCAGGCATGTCAAACTAAACCATACATGGCACTTGCCATAGCCGTGGTTCGACTTTTCTACAGTGGCCAGATGATTGACAGCTCAGCTGAGAGTTCCATTGCTCGAAAGTTAGTTGTTAGTCTCTTGTCTTTCATAGTAAACACAATAAAAGCTTTGGCTGTAATTTGTTTCAGAAGATATAAAGTTCGTTGTTTTTGTTTTACTGTTCATTGAATTTACTTTTATTAAAGTGTATCATTATTGTAGTATTATAATATAGTTTTCTAGTGGTACCAAGAAGTAAAACACTGATAGTTTGTAAATATCGAAAGTTTTTTTTAGAGTACAATTAAGTGCTGTACAATACTTAAGAGCGAAGTGTGAAATAATGTAATTTCAGTGATTTTAAAAACCGAATGTTTATAAGCCAGTTTTCCATAATTCAAAATATTAAAAATATCAATGGTTTAGAATGCATTATTGATTGCATGAGGAGACAAAATAATGTTTTATATAATCAGCTAATTAGATATTTTGCAATAAGCCTGTTTAATATTATAGTTTTGGAGTAAACCGCTTGTATGAATCCACTGCAATACGAACATATTGTACACAGAGTTCTGGATTCTATGTATATTATCTTAAATGTAATATTAATTAACGTAAAAACATTGTAACATATGTAATTATATTTCAAGGTTGTAGTTCGCAGTAGATTATTTTTTATAGGAGACAGCTGCTATGATTGACACGCGAGCCACAACCCTCTCGTACTAATGACCTTGACAAGAGTGCGGTAGTAGAACCTCTCTGTCTATGACTGCAGTGTTGAAATCTGTTTCGCATCGTTCAGTAGCTTGAAATTAGTAGGTTTTAAATTAAATTTACACGAAAACCGTCCACGCTATTGAAATACGCCAGAGGAATAAATTATTCTTTATACTAGATTTTCTAGCGATATGGACAAAAATCTCGATCCTATTCGCAGTAGTTACCGAATAAGAAAATGTTAAATATTTTAGGAAAAAATCATTTTTTCTGAGAAAACTATAAACTTTCCACCAATATGGTATTACACTTTTTTCTTACATATAACATGAGCTAATCTCTCTGAAAAGCTGCAGGGTTATTTCACTTTCACTCTGTATATATAGGCTACATTTCTTGGTGAGTCCACATCACAATTGAAATTTAGATTATTTTTCCTTACTACTAATCGTATGTGCGCAATGTATGTATATTTTTGTATTTATGCATTAAGTATATCGTGTTTTTAATTCCGTAGAATCACTTTCACCACTGTAATGGTGGAATCAATAGTTTATTCGCACTTGATTCATCTGTTAGTACTTTCATTCGTTCTGAAGTTAGAGACTTTTTTCCAGCCCTCGCAAACAGAATCTTTCCATCAACTTTTCCAATCAAGTCAATATCATTAAGAAATCTCTCTGTATATACCTCATCTGCTCCGCACTGCATTTTCATACTTCCATTTATCATTCGTCGTGAATAGCGCTCAACATTTCATTCAACTCCTTCACTCCTTCCATCACATTCATTTTCTTTCTTTTACATTCCTCTTAATGACACTGTCACTTTTAAATTACTTTTGCAAACAAATTAGTTCCACTTTTTATTAGCCTGGTTTCAAAAATACATAAAAATCTTTTGGGCGGAATATACAAAGTGTTGAAAAAGTATCCAATATTTTAGGAGGTGCTAGTATGCATCAAAACAAGAAAATAATGTCTAATAAACATGGGTCCTACAACACAAACTTTCTGAGATCTGAACACTTGTTCATAGGAGGTGCTCAATGTGACATCGATTCATGGCAATGCATTCCTCTGCCCTTCGGCGTAAGAAATCACGCACTCTTTGAAATTTGTATTAATACCTTAATAAGAAAGTCCTGATAACGACCACCAGTTAATCTCTGGATAGCACATATGGCCATATTAATCTATCACCAGAAAGCCTGCCCATAAGTTGATTGACAATGGGTACTGATGCCTTGTTGGTTCAACTGCATGGGGATTTTGATCAGCCCACACATGCTGATTACGAAAATTCAGAACACCATCTTTGCTGAACCCCGCTCATATCCGCAACCAAACTTTTGTTTTCAGTATTCCTTGCGACGTGTCAGTATTCCATGCCAGGGGTGTCAATTACGATATGATTATGTGGTAGTCTGCTGTATTGTGCGTTTTGAATTGTTCAATTTCTAAAAAAAAAAAGATTTGTTAATTGTGGACTAAATATAATGCTGTGTCAAGTACAAAAAATCATTTCCGATGTATTATTTTGAGCCTCGCCGAGAAGCAAAGACATTGGAGGCCGCTAGAACCTTTGTTCCGTTTATGGGGACGGTAGGCCACCAGAATGTTCTTCTTTTTTTTTTTTGATTTCATGAAAGGCTGTTTTGGTAGCTCTGAATAATTCCTCACATTCAGAAAGACCGTCCGACTTTTTATGAAGAGCGTTTATTCGTTTTAATCCATGATTATACGTGTCATTCAACTCGGGAGTTGTCCAATATGATGATTTGCGACATTTGCATTTCATGGGAAAAACTAAAAAAATTCGGTGTGTTAGTACCGTACGTTTTGGACGAAAGCAACACAGATCACTGTGTTTTCACTTGTGCTTCTTTGCTTACTCGTCATCATTTAGCTCTTTAAGAACATCAATCGTTTTTGTCCACAATGTTATTAGTGACGAAAAATGATGTCTTTATACCAACATCAAGATCAGAATAGAATGGCACCTAGCCGTGCGAAAGCTGGTATCCATCCACGTAAGCTAATGTTTACTGCCATTCCCGATAATATTTACTTTTCCTCATAAATCACTCATATAGGGTTGATGGTAACCTCTGCACCAAAATGAAACTGTTAATAGATAATGAGGAGAGATTTGAAAAAATCGAAATAAGTTTTCTCTCTAACATTCTCCGTTTTAGAGGAAATCGTTACGTCTTTATGAAGCATTTGGCAAAATTACGGGTACTGCAATTACTCTAGCTAGCGCGGTCTACATTCCAGCGTATTCCGAATCTCACCGGACCGGTGGACAACAATGACGTCACGCTGCAGCGAAATGGGAACAAAACTGCTGGAAGGATCGATGGCTGTCATGTCGACTGTATAAGTTGGTGTCTGTGCTACGCTAGTAAAATTTTGCGAAATTTCCTCACTGCCATCTCGTTCAAAGAAAAGACAGCATAAACAATTTATTTCTTGAATCAGTAGTAATAACTGGTCCGTTGACATGTTCGCTCATGTCATTAACATATTGTTTTCACGATGTGCTCATTACAAACAATATAGCAGAACCAAAGCAGAACACACCGCCATGACACAACAGTGCACGATGTCATTCGTCTGCTAATTCCCGCCCTATACAAGAACAAATCAGATTCACTGATGGCGGCTAATGGAGACTGACACCACCTCTGCAAGCTGATGGCACCGGTGCGACACCGGTGGAGCATCAGTGACGTTATCGTTAAAATTCGGAACACCGTGATGCCATCAGATTGCTCAGCGCTGAGATTCGGAATACGCTCTTCCTTACCTTCCTCTCCTCCTTTGCTGTCCTCAGTCGGAGATCCGTGACAGTGCGCTGCGTTGCAAGATTTATTTTAACAAATTTCGAAATTATTCAATTTAAATTCATGGCTAAACGGTTTAATTTGCAAGAAAATATTCAAGACATTAACTTTTCAGATTATTTTCACCTATCTGCTTGTATTGCAAACAGACATTTCTCTCGGGCCATTACTGGATCAGAGTGCTGCAAACATTGGGCAAAAATTATTTTTTTCCTGTTTAACGGTGCTTTATCGAAGGAAAAGTGTAATAAAAGTTTTGTTACATTTAACATGTAGACTCACCTCTTAAATTTTGGTGAATCGGTCCTCTTTCCACTCTGTATATAACCTATAATTCTCGTTTGGATTTGAACCTGTAAACCTCTAGTCCAGTGACTAGCATGGGCCATCTACGACTACATATATCGTGGAAAAATATATGTTTAACTAACAGTGTGACATATTTCTTGTTTCAAATTTCTATTAAAACTTCTTAGCTATCCATTATAGGGATATGTAGAATACAAAATTGACTTATTTCTATTGTTATTAACATTCTGTTTCGTGGATATATTTTGTCTCAATCTACCTTTGTTCTGACTACTTTAGCAGGAATTTCAATATTCACTTTTTGTAAATATAATTATTATGGGTACATATCTTATTTCTTCGTGCATATTTCATCTGTCTACGTCAGTCCTTTAGAATACCGTATCGCAATATGGAGGCGTAATTATTAAATTCCCACTCGTGAAACTCAATTTAATATCCTCAAGAGGTAGATTCTATTGTATTCTTTACAGCAATAAATAGCGAATCGGTGTAAGCAGGAGTTTTCCATCAGCAGAAAGTTTTGTAAAATTCTGTTCTAGTGAAGTGGGTGTATTGTGAATTTGAAGAGCTTTGTAATGTATATCGGTGAACTATAGGAATGTATGCACGACGCACAATAAGCTGAGCCATACTTTATAATTTTTTTAAATATCGCAGGTATTGTCAAAATTTTTGTGAACAAAAAAGTTGAGATGCAGTTTAAAAAATGCTTGCTATTATATTCAGAGACTGACGTAAAATTCAGCTAATAATTAAGAGAACATACAGAGGAAGAAATGAATGCGATGTACACATAAATCATATATGGATATGGAAAAATAAATATAGCACGATATAATATATAATTGATAGGATATTAAATTGGGGTAGATAAATATACTGTGGGTGAAACAGACTACTGATTCAAATTCCTACTTTGATCTAATGTTCAATTTTAATATAGATTAATGATAATGCAGAAATAACATCTAAGCTGGAACACTTTTAGACAAACACTGGGAAAATATGTAGTCTTTCGTAGAGAAAGATATGAATTTTCCCAGCTGCTCATAAAATGATGACTCCAGCCAAAGACGTTAAAATTATTCCCACACTCTAGGTATTGGCTTATAGATAAGCTTGTGAATTAAGTCCTGCCAATACCATTATTATTATTACTATTATTATTATTATTATTATTATTATTATTATTATTACTACTTACTTACTTACTGGCTTTTAAGGAACCCGGAGGCTCATTGCCGCCCTCACATAAGCCCGCCATTGGTCCCTATCCTGAGCAAGTTTAATCCAGTCTCTATCATTATATCCCACCTCCCTCAAATCCATTTTAATATTATATTCCCATCTATGTCTCGGCCTCCCTAAAGGTCTTTTTCCCTCCGGCCTCCCAACTGACACTCTATATGCATTTCTGGAGACGTCCATACGTGCTACATGCCCTGCCCATCTCAAACGTCTGGATTTAATGTTCCTAATTATGTCAGCTGAAGGATACAATACGTGCAGATCTGCGTTGTGTAACTTTCTCCATTCTCCTCTAACCTCAAACCTCTTAGCCCCAAATATTTTCCTAAGAACCTTATTCGCAAGCACCCTCAATCTCTGTTTCTCTCTCAAAGTGGGAGTCCAAGTTTCACAGCAATACAGAACAACCAGTAATAGGCTTATAACTGTTTTATAAATTCTGACTTTCAGATTTTTTGACAGGAGACTAGACGACAAAAGCTTCTCAACCGAATAATAACAGGCATTTCCCATATTTACTCTGCGTTTAATTTCCTCCCGAGTGTAATTTATATGTGTTACTGTTGTTCCAAGATATTTGAATTTTTCCACCTCTTCGAAGGATAAATCTCCTACTTTTATAGTTCCATTTCGTACAATATTCTTATCACGAGACATAATCATATACTTAGTCTGTTCCGAATTTACTTCCAACCCTATCGCTTTACTTGCTTCAAGTAGAATTTCCGCGGCTTCCCTAATCGTTTGTGGATTATTATTATTATTATTATTATTATTATTATTATTATTATTATTATCATTATTATTATTATTGTTTCAAACGTCTCGATTTAATTTTCCTAATTGTGTCAGGTGAAGAATAAAATGCGTGCAGCTCTCCGTTGTGTAACTTCCTCCATTCTCCTGCAACTTCATCCCTCTTAGCCCCTAATATTTTCCTAAGAACCTTATTCTCAAACACCCTTAACCTATGTTCCTCTCTCAAAGTGAGAGTCCAAGTTTCACAGCCATACAGAACAACCGGTAATATAACTGTTTTATAAATTCTAACGTTCAGATTTTTTAACAGCAGATTATGTGACAAAATCTTCTCAACCGAATAATAACAGGCATTTCCCATATTTACTCTGCGTTTAATTTCCTCCCGATTGTCATTTATATTTGTTACTGTTGTTCCAAGATATCTGAATTATTCTACCTCTTCGAAGGATAAATCTCCAACTTTTATAGTTCCATTTCGTACAATATTCTGATCACGAGACATAATCATACAGGGTGTTTAAAAATACGGGGCATAATTTCAGGTATGTATTTCCCACATGTAGGCAATCAAAATAGTTCATTACAACATGTGTCCGGAAATGCTTTATTTCCGAGTTATGGCCTTCACAACATTGAAATTCACCAGAACGTTTTTCTTTCCGCAGGTCGTTGCCGTCAAAGGAGACATTAAGAGGGCACTCTGACAGTTCATTCCGAGACGAAGGTTACATTCAGTGTTGTGTAGGCGTTAGACTGTGCGACATGTATTCAAATCAAGAGCTGGCAGAGATACACCCTTCATGTACGGTAAGGCGGACGGCAATGCTGCGCTGGCTCGTCGTTTGTACCAGGAGAGGTACCCACAGCGACAATGTCCAGATCGGAAGACATTTGTACGTATCCGTTACCGTCTGTGCGAGTATGGAATATTGAACTCTCCCTCTTTGGGAAGGGGACGACCAAGATCTACAACTCCAGAAGTACAGGAGCAGATTCTGGAGGCTGTGAATATGACTCCTTCTATCAGCAAACGAAGGGTAGTGTTGCAAGTCAATGTTCCTCATACGACTGTCTGGAGACTGTTGAAAGAGTATCAATTGTATCCTTATCATTTGCAACGTGTACAGGCCCTGTCACCAGCAGATTACCCTGCACGAGTTAGGTTCTGTCAGTGGTTCTTGCATCAGTGTGGTGTAAATCCGAACTTTCCTGCCTCAGTATTATTTACAGATGAAGCACAGTTCACACGAGATGGTATAACAAATTTCCACAATCAGCATCTATGGGCGTATGAAAACCCACGTGCAACTGTTCCATCTCATCACTAGGTGCGGTTCTCCCTCAACATGTGGGCCGGTATCATTGGTGATCGATTAGTAGGACCCCATGTACTTGTAAACAGACTTACGGGGCAGGCGTACACAAACTTCCTGGAAAACACCATACCTCATGTTTTAGAAGACACTCCTCTGATCAATCGTCAACACATTCACTTCTTGCATGATGGCGCTCCTGCACACTTCAGTCGTACGGCTCGCCGGTACTTGGATCGAAGGTTTCGTGATCGATGGATAGGTAGAGGTGGCCCAATTGCTTGGCCTCCACGCTCACCTGATCTGAACCCTCTCGATTTCTACTTGTGGGGCCATTTAAAATCATTGGTTTATTCGTCTCCGGTGCCTGATTCCCTTCGGAATCGAATTGTGGCATGTTCTGAGGACATACGCAATACTCCTGGAGTATGGGATCGTGATCGCAGGTCAATGAGACATCGATGTGAGGTCTGTATTCAAGCAGGAGGTGGACATTTTAAACATCTTCTGTAATGACAACGACCTGCGGAAAGAAAAACGTTCCGGTGAATTTCAATGTTGTGAAGGCCATAACTCGGAAATGAAGCATTTCCGGACACAAGTTGTAATGAACTATTTTGATTGTCTACATGTGGGAAATACATACCTGAAATTATGCCAGATATTTTTGAAACACCCTGTATATTTTATTCTTTTCGGAATTTACTTCCAGCCCTATCGCTTTACTTGCTTCAAGTAGAATTTCCGCGTTTTCCCTAATCGTTTGTGGATTATTATTATTATTATTATTATTATTATTATTATTATTATTATTATTATTATTATTATAAGACAATTACGAGAGACATTGAAAAACTATGAACCATTAGGAAGAAGACGAGAACGACCTATTAAGAGGCCACTGCTCAACCACATTAACTTTGAAGCCAGTGAGAGGAGATATGACACCAATATTGTATGATCACCGTGACTGTACAATGTTCCGAGCCAGATCTCCAGGAGAAATAAAAATGGCTGAAAGTTGTACACATTTTGTTTAATAATGACTACTAGACGGCGGGCTTGGGTTATTGGCGGCGGCGATAGGTTGATGCAGAAAGGAGCTTCTTCATGTGACGTTACTCTCGTAGGTACAGGAGTGGCAAAAAAAAAAAGCCGGACCGACGGAATAATCAAAGTCTCCGAAATGAGCCACTGAGCATGACACGCTCGCATTCACAAGATAGCGAGTAATCTATTGAAATTGTTGTAGTTTCGACTGCTGATGTATCCCATTTCGAAAGCCATTAGAAAATAAGCTGGTAAAATTCATGTTTTGGGAATAGTAAGTTAATTAAGTATAAAATATCGCTGCAATCGAAAAGTATTGGGAATAAATTTGAATAACGAACAAAAAACAGTTTTCTTCCCAGGCAGGATTCGAACCATGAAAGTGTTAGTTACCAGTCTATCGTGCTGTCACTGTGACCAAGGCTCTCAAATCAGATACAAGGGTCGGTCCGGTTTTTTTTTTTTCCACTGCTGTACATTTGTTTAAGAAGGCAAAATGACCTGTCAGCCGTTCCGTTGCGAGCTGTAGGAATCGAACCTAAGCCAGCAGAGTACTATGCGCAGTCGTAGTGAACAGTTGTCTGACATTATTGTTAAGGTTGTTTGTCACAATGTTTACGTGTACAGTATAGCGTCTCGTATAGAAAACGTAAACAAATTGCAGGTAACGTGTGGGGGATGTCGAGCCGTACGATAAACACGAGGGATGCACAAGATTTTAGTTACAATTAATTATATTAATTAACATTAATTTACATATCTTCCAAAAACACACAAAATAAAAGGACGCAAATTGCATAACATTATCGTATACACATTTTAACAAACAAGGAATTGTAATGTTGAAATAATTTAATATAACAAAACAAATTTTGCTACTTAGTCTATAAGATGTTGTTTTCAAATAGCATTTTTACGGTCTCTGTATGACTAACATAATATCACCGTCTTCTGTACTGTACTTGAATAAATTGAACTTTGAGAAGGGATAATTATTATATTTAGGAAATAGTGTTGTCATTTAAGACCAATATACTGTAGTTTTGTTAATTCGGCCACAGAAGACGGTTTATATTGAGACATTTTCCATACCGTGAGATCAATTTTTCTATCCTTGTATCGTAAAAGTCTGCCGCCTGGGATCCGAACCGGTATGACAAATGTCTCATTTCTGGTTGGGAATATGTTGAAAAATAGCGCAACAATTGCTGTATCAGTTCCAATAACTCTATCCATGAAATTGTGCTTTTTTCTGTAAACGACCCAACGGAAAATCACTTTCTGGACGGTGTCGTAATTGCGGATGAGTGGCCAAAATTTGTAAGCATTTGTTTTGACATTATCTACATGGTGGAAGAAAAAAATTTAACTTTTTTTATCTGCCCCCATCAGAATGTTTCCTTGTCAGTCAAATCAGCTATGCCGGTGGCTGAGGTAAATTGCTGGAAGTAGTTGCCGTGTGCAAATAACTTGTACGAGCTTGAGTGGCATCGATGGTTTTAGTCGTTTCGTTTATGACAGCAGTGGCGATAACGTGCCTCGCGAGACATTGTGGCTCGCAGTGATAGCTGTGCATTTCGCTTGCTTCTAACCTCCGCCAACCCCCACCCTCTCACTCATTGAAGTCAAACTCCGTTCCGTTTGTATTTGTCTCTGACCTGCGAGTGGCATATGTCTCTCTCGAAACTATGTACGAAAGTTCCAAGTAGGATGGGAGGACGCATTTTTTTTGCTGTCAATATGATCGAGAATATTAAATGTATGATTAATTTTTCACAGGTATTACGAGGAAAATGGCATTATACTACATGTTACTGATGAAACATTAAAATGTTAAGTGTTATTGTTGTTGTTATCATCATCATCATCATAATCTTCATCATCATCATCATCATCATCATCTCTGTACGTCGACCCTTTTTCAGCAGATGTACGAATAATGCGGTTAGCTCTTCAATTTGAACTCACTGATTTACCATGTGATCTCAAATGAATGCTAGATATAAGGACTTGACAAATGTTGAACTTTCAAATCTTTTTGCAATTCATTTTTAATTTTCAGAGAAGTCTATAGTGTATCTTAATAGTATTTATTTCAGTCACTGACTTCACAGCACATGTTTAAGGTGCTACACCTTTACATTACATATTTAAAAGACGTATGAACGTTTTCGTTGGTCTACGCCAACATCATCAGATACGAAGTACATTTCAGCAATATCAGTGCTCTCTACATAATATCTACATTTTGCATGCCACTAAATACTCGTATGTTTTGTATTTGTAGATATTATGCAGAGAGCACTGATATTACTGAAATGTACCTCGTATCTGATGATGTTGGCGTAGACCAACGAAAACGTCCATACGTCTTTTAAATATGTAATGTAAAGGTGTAGCACCTTAAACATATGCTGTGAAGTCAGTGACTGAAATAAATACTTTTAAGATTTCAAATCTTTGCCAAAAAATAAATATCCGAAGGTTCGTTCTTTCGCTTGCTCTGTTGAAGCCATGTTCGCTACAACTTACGTTTGTGAAAAATTATTTCCAACAATTAAAATAGCAAAAACCAAATTTAGATCACGACTGACAGACAAATACCTTCGTGATCAACTACGACTGGCAATAAGTGACATAATTCCTGATTTTGAAATTTTATAGCAGAGACATTCTGAAGACAGTTAATTTTAGGTTGTGATATTGTTCATTTATTGTTCATTTCTTTCTTCGTTACACGTACTAAACATTAGTTTGTAGCCTTGTACTGTATAAAATTATATTTAAGTGCCTGACGTAAGGAAAATGAAAATCCGTTAATAAGTGAGACAGTTGCTTCACTTCCCCTTCGGGTATCCGCCTCCCTCCATAGGTGCTATGCACGTTGCAGGGTACACAGTGGCTCGGCGCACGATTACTTTTCGCCACCGCTGTTCTACTGTATTGTCTTTGACACTTAAAAAAATGAACTATAGACAGTAATATCATTCAGAGCATTATAAAGGTACTGGATTGCTACGAAACATGTGAAATATATAATGAAGTGTGTGATAACAGTGTATAGACAATTATACAGCATGAACACTTCGCGTCGGTACCTTTGATGTAGCAGGACTGAGTTCAATGACCTTCAAACCATTTTGAGCGTGAGATTCTGCTTTCTCCCTGGAGTTGGAACTGACATCACACTAGCTAACAGTCGACACAGCGGAAATATAACACATACAATTAATGCATCTAGGTACATTATGTACTCAAATAAAATTAATTGAACCGACGAAATAATAAATCCGTCATTAACTATAATGTCTAGACTTTAGAGTTCCTTTATAATGAGAGTTGAGACGTTGACCCCAAAAGCAATTAAAATGTGTGAAGATTTGATAGCGCTGCAAATGGGAAAACAGAACTCCTAAGAGAATAAAACCAAATACCTATATTATATTGTACACAAATACTAAACGAATTTGATACACAATTTTATGTCTTATATTATTTTGTAATATAATTTATTATACATACAGTATAAAAAATTATTACAACTAGTTTGTCACTGAGAAATAAGGAAAAGCTGTTAACTTGAATTTATTTGAAGCAAAGCGTTACTGGATTATGCAATAAGGTAGGCGATGTTTGGATCCTGTGTCTCAACTCTATTCTCAATTATTATCTTAGCGTGTGCTCGATTACACTAACCTCTAGCGCTTGAAATTGGAACTAAACGCCGGCGCACAGAGAAACAAAACACAGAAAAATTCCCTCAGTGTCCATTCTTTGTAACCTCTATTCGCTAGTGATACTGGTGAGACACATTTTTTCCCTTGAAATCATTACTACTTTACTACTATACAATCGTCTTTTTTCCTCGCTGTTATTTATACTTGCTTTAACATCTTTGGTCATATCGCGAGTTAATCTTTGGTTGAAATCCGAAGGCCTGTGTATTATTGTTGAGACTGGTTCTATTGTTGTGAACTAGATGGCGACTGTATATTGAGGAGCATCGTTTCAAAACATATTATGTGCAAATTTTTTTTTACACGAACGACGAAAAACTGGATTACTCGTAAACCGGAGAAGTTTTCAAAACACTACACAAAACCATTTTTAAGTACTGGTTTCACAGTTTACAAATATGACGACTTGGAACCATCAGACTTCACAGCATGAAAGATAAATAATTAGAAAGTAACAAATTTAATTTCGTCCACTGGGGGACTTAATACATTTTGAAACGATGCTCCTCATATATATTACTGATTTGTTATGAATATGATTTCGGTGATGAATGAGGCCGGTGATTTTCAGGGATGTTGTGGCCTGAATTTCCTGGCATTTGCCTTACTGTTGAGGAAAACCCTGAAAAACCTCAACCAGGAAATTCAAGCCGACCGGGAATCGAACCCGGACCCTCTGCGTAAGAGACCAGCATGCTGACCCCTATACCACAGAGGTAGTCTATACAATCGTTGTTATGTGCACCGCTCTTGAATAACTCCCCTCCCGGGTTTTTGCTTAGAAGGGATAGTAGTTTTTTTTAATTGGTTATTTAACGGCTCTGTTTTAACTACGCGGTTATTTAGCGTCGATGGAATTGATTATAGCGAGATAAGGCAGAGAATTCGCCATAGTTTAACTGACATTCGCCTTACAGTTGCGGAAAACCTCGGAAAAAAACCAACCAAGTAATTAACCCAAGCGGGAATCGAACCCACTCCCGAGCGCTACTCCGGATTGGGAGGAAGCACCTCAGTCGACTGAGCTACGCCGGTGGCTGGGGAAAATAGCTGGAAGTAGTTGCCGTGCGCAAATAACTTGTACGAGTTTGAGTGGCGTCGCTGGTTTGAGTCGTTTCCTTTATGATAATGATGGGCGTATATAAATGTGGTACAACATACGAAAACACGCGTGAATATTTAGCTGTGTGAGCGTGGAATAGCTTGTACAAGTTTAGGATGACAGATGCCTACAGTTGGCACGTGTGTCCGCTATGGGATTGAGTCCTCGCGCAGGCTGACAGGTGACTTGGCTCGCAAGGAGCGCCGGCTGGCTTCAGTACGGCGTGGGCCACCGATACGCGAGCACGTCTCCGTCGTCCGGAAGCCACTCGTTTACTCCGCGCTGCGTGTTGACGTTTGTGCCGCGCGGTCAAATACTCCTCGTGCTTGTCTTATCCCTAACATTATTTCGCTTACTTAAAATTACTACCGCGTTTCTTTATAAAGTGGCAATTTATCCTGTGTTACGGACCGTGTGTTGTTTTAGTGTATTATTCTGACGTAGTGTTCGCAATTTCATCGCGCTTATGTATTTTTGCGGACTGTTATTGCAATGTAGCTTTGCAGCAGAATATGCTGTCATAGTCTACACGTGGTCGTACCTGGAGGTCACTGAAAATGTGAATTGTTTTGACGTCTGCACCTCTGGATAGAGGTAAGATACAATATTAACAATTTTGTATCTTAAATAAATTCAGAAATTAATTACAACTGCTTTCAATTAAAACAATAATTTTTTCTCTAAGTGACATTTGTTTTTCAGGTAGGGCCTACATGAAAATTACCGAGGTTTTTTGTTTTTCTAATGGCATTGGAAATTACGTCTACTTTCATTGAATAAGACTATCCATATATATATATATATATATTTACACGCTTTAAATCTCATTGGGATCGCGTTTCGAATTTGAAAAAGAAATTCTCTCCTGCGACTTTCTTGTCGATGGAAGAAAATGTAATGATTGTTTATACTATTGTTAATGAAATAAAAAGTACGTTTAAAATTGGTTGTAGAATATGTATGTAAGCAACAAATAAATATTCACAAAATACATTATTTTTTTTTGGTGAATGTTACTTATGTCCCGCCCACTATAGGAGACATAGGCCAGTTTTACACTAATCCTAAACATTTAGTATAACTTGTTGCTTGTGTAGGCAGTCTTTTACATTAGATTTGCGGAAATTGGTTCATAGCGCAACATTGGCAGTGATAAAAGTGTGAAATATTCGGGTGAAACGAGCGTTGAGCGACTTCCGCCGATTTTGGAATAGACACCGACGCACTTGAGCTGTCAACATAGAAAACAAACAATCACATTCAATTGCTTTCACCTTCATCTTGACGGGATAATAAAAGCCTAACCTAACCTAACCTAACCTAAGTGCTTCGGTGTCTATTCCAAAATCGGCGGAAGTCGCTCAACGCTCGTTTAACCCTAATGTTCGGTCAGTGGGCGGTGGATACTCTATATTGACTTTTTTTTTTTTTTTTTGGAAATACCAAACAGTGAATTTAAAAAAAACAGCCCTAAATAAGGGTTCGATAGATCGGCCTACTAATCAATTCACAATGAACAATGATTAAAAACAATTATGTGACAAATTGAAAGAAAAAAACAGTAAGATAAAATGATAAGAAAAACTAGGAAATCATTTACAATAAAAGTTACTTGGGTACAAATGATTACTAATTGCAGCTAAGGATAATTTTAACACATGAGATCCCATGGTGTCAATCGTTGCATCAGAAATTTTAAATTGTTTACGTTGATTTAAAGTTTCTCGTGGGATCGTGCCACGGGCACCGAACATGAGCCCAAAAATTGTCCAATGTGTGATGTGGTATTATGCTCCGAGATGCTGACAACAAGGCTCATAAATTATGTTTGTAATCTCCCCTACTAATATATTTCTTTTGGCATTGGAAAGTACATATATTGAATAGGCCCATACATATATAAATTTGAGGCAATTCAAATCTTGTTTTTAATCTTTTAGAATTCGAAAAATATTTTCTTTCTTCATAAATTTCTTGTCGATGCAAGCAAATATACCGACGATTTTGTATACAATTGAGATTTATTGAAGAGTACATTTGGAATTAGTTGTAAAATATATATGTAAATATATACGCAATTTACATTAAAATATTTTACCTTAAAATAAATTGTGTTCGTAATCTACCCCACTAATGTGTTTCTGGTGACATTTGAAAGTTATCCTTTTAGATATTGCAAACAAAAAAAAAGTTTAATACAATTTTACTCGTTCCTTTTCGAGAAAAAAATTATTTCATATAAAATATTTTATAGCGCATTTTGGGAAAGCTACTGAATTAATTCCCAATATGCACAGTGCGTTTAAGACAGTAGTATATTATGGTTACGAATGATTGAAAGAACTTTAGTTTTGTCCTTTAA
Source organism: Periplaneta americana (assembly GCF_040183065.1). NCBI lineage: Eukaryota > Metazoa > Arthropoda > Insecta > Blattodea > Blattidae > Periplaneta > Periplaneta americana. Next base: position 71,549,674 of record NC_091124.1, on the reverse strand, counting down.
ATGTGCAGAAATATGATCCGAACAAAGGTACCTCTCCGTTCTGAAAAGGATTTTAAAATGTTACATTTATTGGGGTCAAATTTCTGTACATTCAAAGGAAAAACTAATATTTTTTCAGTAATTTATCATAATATCCTGCTGTCTTAAATTGACTGAGCATATTGAGATTTAAATCAATGACTTTCCCGAAACACGCTGTGACATGCTTCATATAAAACAATTCTAATCTCAAAAAGAAAGCAAAAAAGAGAATAACTGTATCAAACATTTTTGTTTGAAATAACTGAAATTAATGACATTACTTACGGTTCAATTTGTATATGTAAAAAGAAATATACACAATATAGGCATAGGTTAATTTATTTCACCAAAAAGTAAATTATGTTGCAATATTTACTAATAATGTGTTCCTAGGGGCATTTGAAAGCGATTACATTCGAATAAATTCAATATACATAGGCCTATATAAAATTCACACGCTTTAAATCTTGTTGGGACCACTTCGAATTCGGAAAACAAATATGCAAGGAAATATACTAATTTTTGTATACATTTAAAAAATGTAAATAGTATATTTAGAATTGTTTATGAAACATTTATGTAAACAGGAAATATTATACACAACATTCATTGAAATATTATCTCTTAAGGGGACAAGGTATTCTGACTTATAAAAAAATAGACTTTTTTTGTTTTTAACGGAAATAAATTCTCTAATCCCTCCTGATCAAGAATATATATAGTTTTATAATGTTGCGATATGTCTAACCTACAGAAACGTTTTTAATTGAAGCACTGTAGTATTTTTTAAAAATTGATAAAATCGAGCTAATTTATTCTAGAGACGAAAAACAGTCTTTCTAACAATCGTGTTTTGAATGTAGTCAAAGTCTGCTAGCCTTTTACACTATGCATATTAAAATATACTATTTTCATTATTGTAGTACCATAAAGAATGAAGGCTTACATATATTCGTTCATTGTGTTCTTCCCAAGGGTAGGTCTTTCACTGCAAACCCAGCATTATCCAGTTTTTCCTATTTTCTACCTTCCTCTTTGTTTCTTCATATAACGCATATAGTCTATCTTAATGTCTTCTGTCATCTGATATATTCTTCTGCCCCGAACTCAAGGCTTACATTGATCAAATATTACACAGAATTTACAAAATAAGTATGCTATGGTATTATGAAATAAAGTACCTTGTATTACAATACACAACACTTTACATAATGGTGTAAAATAATGTTTGATCAATGTAAGCTTACATTCTTTATTGTAGTGTGAATAGTAAAAAATAGCGTATTCTAGTGCACATAGTGTAAACAACTTAAATTGTAAATATTAGTGTAATAGTTGAAGTAGATTCGCTTAAACCGTGAGTCAAGTACTTCGCTTCCTATATGCATGCTTGTCGTTTACTTAAAAACTCCAGTAATGCTTAATCTTTTGGGATGCTATGCATAGACATTTCGCTAGCCCGCGCTACGAGCGTGCTAAACTAGTCTAGTGTGCTAGACTATCGAGTGATTACTTGTACAAGATTCATATCATATCGCTAACAGTGGTTTATGAATACAAAAAAACGTTAGTTCGCTGATTATCCACCGGAACCCCGCGCTAAGAATGTCTATGAATATGGCCCGTAGCCTTCTGGGACAAAGTTCGGCTCCTAATAAAGAATTATCGAATTGTATTTCTTTATGATGTTTAATTTCTTTAAGAATGTAATTAAGAAAACCTTAATAATATAAGTAATTATAATTAAATAAAATGTGCCTCCTTATAGTATGTTTCAGTATTGATGAAGTCTTGTCTCTGATCATTTCGATATAAATAATACTCTAAAGTAGTGGTCGTCAGCACTCGCTAAAGTGGGTTACGGGTAAACAGTGCGTCGTAATAAGTTATGCCCCGTCGTGCAGCAGGAAGAGGGAGAGAGCATACCCGCCAGCAGCCACGGATGCACCATAGTACAGCCTCTTATCCGCGGGTAAGAGACGCTATCCTGAGGGTGCACTGTGCTGTTGATCGTTGCTGTATTTTTTTTAATTTTTTTAGTAAGTTGTTTTACGACGTTTTATCAACATCTCAGGTTATTTAGCGTCTGTATGAGATGAAGGTGATAATGCCGGTGAAATGAGTCCGGAGTCCAGCACCGAAAGTTACCCAGCATTTGCTCATATAGGGTTGACGGAAAACCCCGGAAAAAACCTCAACCAAGTAACTTGCCCCGACCGGGAATCGAACCCGGGCCACCTGGTTTCGCGGCCAGACGCGCTGACCGTTACTCCACATGTGTGGACTGTAAAATTTTACTGTTAAAATGGCATAAATATACGAGTTTATATATATATACATATACATATACATATACACACTCAGTGCGATCAAAAAGTCCCTCCGCAGTGCTTGTGAAGCCATAAATGCACTAGGCACGGGAATTCAAGTGGTAGCATTACTCCATCCAAATCAGTCAGAGTTTTTACGTGATTTATCTTGCAGTCGCTAGATGGCAGCATACAGAAATTGATATAAGTTGTCTTAAAAGTGAATTAGGCTGTCATATGTGGTCAGAGCTGCAACTATTTTTTTTATTTAAATTCAAATATACAGAATAAAGAAATATAATTACAAAACAAACAAACAAAAATACAAATAAAATAATACAAGCAGTATAAAAAGAAGATACAGTAGTATTAACAAAATTTGAGACCGAATGAGCAGCGCTCGTCCTCGGTCGCAGTTCAGATATAATATTAAAATTAATAATAATAATAATAATAATAATAATAATAATAATAATAAAAATAAATAAGTAAAATAAAATAGGAACTAAAATATAATTATAGCGGCAATGGAATTATATAAAATAATATTAACACTAGAGAAGAATAATATCGCACGTGAAAAGTAGGACTAATATATATTTAAAAATTATAGAATACAAATATAATATAGGTTGATTAATTCATACACATAGGCTATAAATTTATTTAATTACATTGAAGACATTAACACGTTTCTAATTTTCTTGTTATATGTTAGTGGGTTACATGTTAGAAGTTCTGGGTGTAATTTAGTTAAAGCATTGTACAACCGAGGGCCAAAATTTATGCTATGCTTTAGACCAGCAGATGTGAGACATTTAGGTTCTACTAATGTTGAATTAATATTTCGTCTTATATGATCTACAAGTTCAACACATCTATTCATGTTAAATTTTCTAGGTATTTCGATTATAATTTCAAGCCTTCAATCAAATTAATGTTTATTCACCGTATGTATCTATATGTTATGTCTCTACATACGTAAGTATGCATGTATGTATGTATGTATGTATGTATGTATGTATGTATGTATGTATGTATGTATGTATGTATGTATGTATGTATGTATGTATGTATGTATGTATGTATGTATGTATGTATGTGTGTATATTAGCGAAGTGTCATAATATTATCTATAAGTGCAACATGCTATTCATGTTAAATTCTCTATGTTTTTCGACTGTAATTTCAAGGCATTAATCTAATTAATTTATATATGTTACACTCTTACAAGTGTATATTTATTGTATGGTAGTCTGTCAGTTTCAATTTGTTATGGTTAGTTTAAAATATAACCCTAATATACTATATGTAAAATAGGGTTTATAAATATGAAATAAATACTACTAATATTTCGTCTTGTGTCATAATTGTGTGTCTGTAATACAAACTTATTACGATTTTTATGATAAAAATTTAACAGCGTATACTTATAAATTTGTTCAATATTAAATATATTTAAATTCAGAATAAATTAATTTAGTTGGATAATTGAAACGTTTCTTCAAACAAATTTTAATTATTCGTTTTTGTAGTAAATTTAACGGACTAAGATTAATTTTTGTACTTCAACCCCAAACAATTATGCCATATTAAATGATAGACTGAATAATGGCCAAATAAACATTTCGTAGAACTCTAATAGGTAAGTAGCATCGAAGATTAACGAATTTATAAATTGTTTTACGAAGCCTCTTACAAAGGTAAGTAATGTGATGAGGCCATTTTAAATTCTGATCATTAATGATACCCAGATATTTGACATACGTGGCTTCTTTCAAAGGTGGACATTTACAACTTTTGGGATCTAAACAATTTTCACTGTGTATTATTAGTCTATATTTATCGCTAAATTTTAAATTTTGAACACTGGCAGCTGTTAACGAAAAAGGAACTAAAGTTTATTTAGATATATTTAAAGAAAGGAAGTTGGAATTAAGCCATTTTTTAACAATGTTAGCACCTATATTAGCATTTCTATATGCTTCCTGCCAAGAAAAACCACTGAAAATAACTACTGTATCATCCGCATATGAATATATAGATCCATTGAATTTTTCTAAATTTATATTTAGCAGATCATTAACATATATTAGAAATAAAATAGGTCCCAAAATTGTTCCTTGCGGTACACCTATATCAATATATTTCTATTCACTAAATTGATCTTCAATTTTGGAAATTTGCCTTCTGTTACTAAAATATGATTGGAATAATTTTAAAACTATACCTCTAACTCCAATAGTATGTAGTTTGTCCAAAAGTAAATTATGATTGATAGTGTCAAAAGCTTTCCGTAGATCCAAGAAAATACCCAAACAGCGGAGCTGCGGAGGGACTTCTCGATTGCACTGAATGATAGGCTATTCCTGAATGTTACGGTTTCAAGAGTAACTTAATTTCCTGTGGTTCTTTTCATGTTATGAACTACATAGAGACTTTAGAATTTCAGTTACGCTGTGACGTCACTTTACTACCGGAACTCTTACCCTTTATTTCTAGTATTACCGGGAAATCATTGAATCCTTTCCAAATACCACCAAAACTGACTGACCTTTCCCATTTCCACCGATCCCACCAAAAATCCATCTCTAATAAATTTAGTCTTATCATTTTTATTGTTTACATGTCTTCATTCTTTCTTTTATTCATACATTATTTCCTTTATTTTTCCTCCTATAGAATGCCGTCTTACAAGCCAGCTACAGCGTAGGAGAGAGGATTCCATTTGACCAACAATAGACATATACATGTTGCAGATCTCCCTGGCCGTATGATTGACACAAGCAGAACCGCTGCGGAGACATTAGTGATATATTGCAAGTCCGGAGACAATCTCATACTCCCATCAAACACACATAAATCTCCGCCCATGCCGGGAATCGAATCACGGACCGCTATTTTGGGAAGAGCTACGCTATCCACAGAACCACAGCAGCGGAATATTGTTAATCTGCTAATTGATTATTGTGAGGCTATGATGATATATTACGCTTGCGCTATTTTGTCGCGGTATCACTCATCTACTGTATAATAGTTCCCAACCACTGTTAGGGATATTACTTTTGCAGGTATAATTGTTTGTCAGTTAATTACATTTTTAGTTAGTCTTAATTGAATCAAGCAGTGATCATTCTCCATATTTACTACAAGGATAGAATCAACCAACGATATCTAGATTTCAAGGAGGAACATGCCGAGTCGTTGCACAACTTCTTTCGTAATATGTAAATTTTCTTTTTCAGATAAATTAACTTAAAACGATAGAATTTAAAATAAGATATATTACATTGCATTCTGTAAATTTCGTTGTGTTTTATCATAAAAGCGTGATTCGAAACTTTGTATGTTAGATATCTGGTCATTTACGAGGTGTTCCTGTTAGGTAATATTTTCAAGCTGACAATTCATTGTTGTTGTTTAGTCAACTGTCCGAAGACAGATCTGAAGCTCACAAGTGAATGAATGAATGAATGAATGAATGAATGAATGAATGAATGAATGAATGAATGAATGAATGAATGAATGAATACTTCTAATAATAAAATAGTAAAACAAGGATAATTGTTATTATTACTACCGTTACCATAAAACTCAGTGAAACATATATATATATATATATATATATATATATATATTATCTGTGGCCGGAAGGAAAAAGGTCTTAAGTAAAAATTTTATACTTTTCAGTAGAGCAGTAGAAAGATTGAAATTGGTGTCAGTTATAGAGTTCTTTAATTAAGAGGTTTTCCGGGATATTATTTGTTTATGTTTCTTCTAAAATAGGTAATGTTGCTCATTTAACAATTGTCTTGATTATTTTCAAAATAGCCGCACTTCAGCCCTTTTAAGACTAGAACCCAAATTGAGAAGAAGGGACTACTTAAACATAAGATCTTTTTCATGTCAAAATAAATGGGAAATGTAAATTAGAATTTATAATTTATAATATAAATTATAATTTAATTAATAATTATTAGGAATGCAAAATAGGTCTTAAACAATATAGGACTCTTTGCCTGGTGCTTAAAGTTTTAAAAGGAAGGGCATCTGTATGTGATAAAATAGCTAAAATACAAGTTAGACCATTTAATAGGAAAGCTTGGGAGTAAACATGTGATGTTTGGAAGGAATAAAGTATTAAATATTTTTAAGTGTATTCGATTCAAAAAGTACTTAGGACATTTGGTAACGCTCTATAAATCCAGTTAGGAGTCTTATTTGACTTTAACCGTTTTACCAGATTGTAGAGAATTGTTCCACTTTCAGAATATATAAAAATCTCAATTTCACAAAATATTGACTTAAGACCTTTTTCCTCCCGGCCACAGATATATAAACAAATCAATTCAATTCCTTATTAAAATTGCAATAAATAGTCCAAATAATAAATATAAATGTAAGACATAAAATCATATACACACGCAATAAAAAAAGAAAGCAATCGAAAAAAACACAATAAATACAAAAATAACATTTTCCCGTAATTAGCTTATTCGCTCAGTGTTAATACTACCCATTGCAAGACTAATAAATAACTCTTCCCCTTATTTCCTCGGCCACCTCCCCATCGGCCAGTTCCATTCTCAGCTGTCGAACTTTTGCCATAAATTTTCCCACAAATTTCCCCACACTCTCACAGAATTTAGCGTTATTTAATACATCGTATGTTGTCAAGTGCCTCCTGCTAGATGTAATGAAGAACTCTGGCAGGAATCGTTTCCTCAGAACTTCTACGGCTTCACATTCCGATAAAATATGATGTGATGTACTTCACAAGTGATACCAAAAGACACCACTTATGAGGCAACTAGGCCAGTAGATAATGGAGGAGGTTGGCCAGTTCCTTTCCCCCTCCATTGCATACATCGCCGATTAGCTATATGGTACACTAATCAGACTTCAGATGCATAAAAACAATTGTTATTCCTCTGACACATAATATGGTCAAGTGATATGTATTGCCTGATAATAGAGGTAGGCTACATATCAGCCAGAACATTTATGAAAGTTAATTTATTATAGTTCAGAAAATGTAGAACTTTAGCTGTAGCAACAAAATATGGTAACGAAAAAATATCCAGTTAATGAATTCAGTAATCATAGCAAACATGTAAAACTCCGATTACTCTGTTAATGTTATAATTTCTCACTTGAAACCGGTCTTATTGCAATTGATATTGAAACGAAATTTCCTTTCGATATCACAGAGTGAAATTTTTATTTTAAAATTGCGCAAATTGCATGAATACATTTAGGTCACTATGTATTACCATTCCCTTCCAATACTAACAGTTGCATAAGTAATGTACAGTGCGATTATTTATTTCATGTCCCACTGCATATAGTTCCACTGCCGACTGTAGACCGAGACACACTCCCGAGAGAGTTTATCTGTTTTGTTCATACTACACTTCAAGGTCACCAGTAGCAAATTCTTTACATTACGATTACAGCCGGCCTATATGGAATTGTGTGGAAGTCAAAGTTATGGTTCAGTACCACCTATGGCGTACATTTTTTTTTCGTCTATGTCATGTCTTGCACAATTTTATGCTGACGTCGGCGTCATTATGACTCCCCGTAACGTATCCGCAAGGTAAGAATTGGTCGAAGGTGAAATAAAAGAGAAAAACTGTGACAGAATTTTATGTACCGGTATGTAAAGTACAAGACTCGGGGGTAGTAGCCCGTAGTACTTGTGTTCTCGTAGATTTGTTGATCCAAAGAGTGGACTACGAAACGAGATTAAAGTGGAGACTGTAATGGAGTTGCTTCTAAACTACATGCTTGCAATCGACACAACCTTGTTGTTACGCCACCTGTAATCACATTGTGACTTGAGTTACTAGATACAATTAACAGTCTGTTCCATAACGTTTGCAACCAGTACCACATAACTTCTTACATACATGGAAGAAATGCAGAAATGATTAAGAAATATTTGTACGAATTAGGGAAGTTGTCATTTTGATGAACATACACTAGTAGACAAACTAGAGATAGCAGAAAGGAATTCATAGTCCTTTGTGGTGGCTGTGTAGTCAGGCATTCGGTCTATCACTCTGGCAGTCCGGGTTTGAGTTCGGGTTGGGTCGGGTCGAAGAATTTCCACTTCAAATATCCATAGTGATAATTGAGAGGTTCACAACCAGAGTGGACCAATTCCATCTGCAATAGTTCTGAGATATTGAGTCATAAAGTTCCTGGCTCACGCTTAGCAACCTTCACCTTCCATAGGAAATGCTGCCCTTTGTGGAGTAACAAATGAGTTATGGACTTTGTTTGTTATGGCAATGAATAAATCTAAGTTTTCTTCATCCGAGATTGTATTAATCCACAAAAAGGTCACTGGTGGACTTGGTCCACTCTGGTTGTGAGGCCCTCAATTGTGGCGGACAAGGTCGCAGTTGGGTTTTCTCGGAATTTTCCCGTTTCCTCAAGTTAGGCATTAACATCATTACGTTCGATCTCCATTTCGTCATTATTCCATACCATTGACCGATCGCCGACTAGCGACGGCCGGTTGAAAGCTGTATACTACTCGAACTTCGTGTAGTCAGCCGGTGTGATTTGGGAATGCGCTTAGTGTAATATATTTACTGGGTAGTAATACCCCCGTCCATAATACAGTGCAAAAATGGGATGTAGTCAATTGCTGCAATATTACTAACTCATTAGAACAATTCAAAAAAATATTTAAAAAGATGGATTTTTGTCTATAAGAAAAACTGTGACAGTATAAAAACAAAGGTTGAAAGAACGTCTAGATCAGTGATGGACAAATTCCTGCATTATGGGAAAGACTGAAATGGCGTGGATATTTATACACGAGGAAAAGTTTGTCAGCCAAAGTGGTTCCATAACACGTGAGGATGGTTTAAGCGGGAACGGTGAATTGCCACAAAATTGAGGTTGGGTCATTGTGAGGTATGTGAATTGCAACAGAGACGTATGTGAATTGCCACAAAGCCATATTTGGATTGCCACAAAGCCAAAGCTGATACATTTGTGGTACAAGAAAAACTAACTCACTTTCTACGTCGTTTTCAAGAATAAACTCTTCGCCTCTATTTGTCTTCATGATCATTGATTCCAGCACATCTTGGATCTTTCGTCTTGTTTTAGGCAATGCGGGATGTACAGCTGATCTGTATATTTCGTCTAGTAAGTTCAAGATTCGCTGTTGTCAACTCATGTTCATTGTTATGATTTGTCAATTCAACAGGAATGATTTTTGAAGGTTTTACAGATAAGTTTTCTATTGCATTTCTTTTGCAAGTATTGCTTATTTTTGTCGATTTAATTTTACCTCGGCTATGCTCGTATGATTGAGTAAAGTTACACTTACCCATGTCACATATTTCTTCAGTTAACCCTGTTGTGTAAACCTTCGCTCTGCAGCTTCTTTAGACACACCGCCATGTACTGTATGTTTGTCACAGCATAGTTACATATATATATATATATATATATATATATATATATATATATATATAATGAACATAAAATTTAAAATTGTTGACCACTAAAAGATGTTTACTTTTTTTTACTGTAAGTCAAATGCACTGTCATTACCATGGGTGGGTAACTCGTGCTCTCAAAGTGTCAATACAATCTCAGTGCAGGTAGAACGGACTCTGTACTAGCTGTACTGTCTGTGTGCGGTTCTTTCAAGACACAAGTTCGATCGCGTCTGCAGTAAGTGGCGGCTCGTTTTAAGTGAAAAACATATAATTCCCAGATCTCATCCCTTTAGTTAGGAGTAAAAAGAGAATTTTCTTTATTAATGATGATAATAATAATAATAATAATAATAATAATAATAATTCATTTAATCTGACAGGATTAAGGCCATAAGGCCTTCTCTTCCATCCTACCAGATAGCACATATAAATACAAAAAAGAAATACAAACACTGATGAAAATGATACAAATTAAGTTAAAGCCCTATAGAGGGTCAACAGAGTCAAAAGTACATTATAGTGCTCTCATCGAGCTAATACAACAAAAAGAAAGAAAACAGAGATAGCAATGATGATATTGATAAGTGACAATAATAATAATAATAATAATAATAATAATAATAATAATAATAGCAATAATAATAATAATAATAAATACATTACATATTAATTTTAAATTTTACAACAGCATAGTTACAATATTTACTATATGTCATGGGTTAAGGTGAAGTTGCGCAACCTGACATGTGTTCAACAAACAATTCCACGAACTAGAATGTGATTTTTTAATTTAAATTTGAATTTTGATATTGTCCGACAGTCTCTGACGTGGTCAGGGAGAGAATTCCAGAGGCGTGGAATAGATATGCTGAAAGATTATGAGTAGGAGGATGTTCTGTGCAGAGGAATAGAGAGAAGGTACATGTTCCGGGTTCGAGGTAGTGAAAGGTAAACAAAACGAGATGCTAGGTAAGAGGGTGTGAAGGTGTGGATGATTTTAAATAGTAATAAGAGAGAGTTGAAGAATCTTCTTTCTTTAAGTGGACTCCAAGACAACAATTTTAGTGACGGTGTTACATGATCGAATTTTCTAATGTTACAAACGAAACGAACGCAGATATTGTGAACACTCTGTAGTCTATGGGCAAGATCAGTATTTAGATTCGTGAATAAAGAATCGCAATAATCGAAGTGGGGCATCACTAAAGTTTGGATCAGGTTCTTTTTAAGGCTGAGAGGTAAAACATTGGTTAAGTGTTTGAGGGAATGAATTCTGGAAAAAGTTTTCTTACATATGTAGGTCACTTGACTTTGAAAATTTAAATTTGAATCTAAATATACCCCTAAATTTTTTACTGTCTTACTATATGTAATTGTAGTATTATTTATTTTTGTATTTGATACAGTGGCTAGATCTATTTTGTTTAATGCTCGTTGGTGGCCCATTATTATAGCTTGTGATTTCTCTGGGTTTAGTCTGAGTCCAAATTTTTGCGCCCATTGAGCTACAGATGCTAGATCTTCATTAATTCTGGTCACAGAGTCATTGATTGTACAAGTTCGGGAATGAATGTAAAGTTGTAAGTCGTCAGCGTATAGGTGGTGTTTCGAATATTTTAAGATCTTTGTTATGACGTTTATATAAAGCGTAAAAAGTAATGGCCCAAGAACCGAGCCCTGAGGGATTCCGGCCTTGACGGTACGCCAATTGGAAGAATGACCACCGGCTGATACACATTGTTGGCGTTCGCGAAGGTAGGAATCGAACCAAGCAACGGCACTGTTAGAAAGATTGTAGTTTTTTAGTTTGCATAAAAGGAGATCCGTGTCAACTAAGAAGAGAGGTAAATCTTGTATTCTATTACACTTTCTTACGCATGACTTTTATGTTACAAATAAACAGTGAAGGTTTCAGTAAAGAAATACTGTCTACATCTCCTTCAGAACAGCTAAAGGTAAAAATGAGATATCAACAAGGTGAGACTGATATCAAATATCGTTAGCACGTTGTGCGTGCGAGTTACAGAATTGCACGACATATAATTGACTACTTAAGAACAATTATGGATAAATTTGAAATGTGGCAGTATCATGTAGAACATAGACAACTTCACTTTCTTTGACTATAAACTATCTTGAAGAGTGATAATAAAATCTTCTCATCCAATATAAGATCCTACTTCAAGATCTACAGTATAATTCACTGCTAAGTTTGGAGAAACAGTGACAATTGACAGGAATCAAAATTTTTCTGAAATCTTTTTGGCTTACGCCGATACAAAATTCTGAAAATTTATAGCTTGAATTAATAAATCTACAGAACAGCAGGCCACTCAGATTCCAGCAAAATCAGGAATAGAACTGTTCGTAATGTTTCCTAATTCAGAATTTCCAAATATACTCTTTGCTTCCATATATACTATATGTGCTTGAGGCAGAATTTAATACAAGAAAGAATTGTAGAAGCTCTCAAAGTAAAGAAAGAGATCAGAAATAAGCTTATTTCATCTGCCGTGACATGTAAAAAATACTTCCTTGAATTTGTGATTGTTTGCGAATACAGGCTATTACCTTTCTGAGAACAGAGGAATACTCTTTTATGTATAAAGACTTGTAAATTCTAGTGTTCTACGTTTCAAATAAGACATATAATAAGAAATATTAACAAATAGAGTAATAATAAATAAGTGTTGTAGCTATATTTGTTTATCTTGAAAATGTTGTATTCAGTTTGTGTTTCCAGTACTAAACTAATTTACAAAGCTAGAAAATAATGTTGTTATGTGTTCAGGTATAGTCTGTCTAAAATTACTATAATTATTGTACCATGCGTCATTCTGAAATTTTAATCATGGAGTAGATATCACGACCACCTGCATGAGCCGCCAGAGCTCACCGTGGCAGTGAACTGCTTTTGCAGCTAAACTACAAACAACTTGTAACTGCTGTGGCTGGCTCCGTCTGCCTTTCTCTCTTTCAAGGTTTTTTAGCACTTTGGGAGCACGAGTTGCCCATCCATGGTCATTACTAAGCAGGGTAGAACAGACACTGATACGAAATATAAGCAACTTGATCGACACAGGTACCAACCACAAAATTTACTGCAGGTAGTTTTGTGGCAATTAACATATCTCGATCTTATAACTATCTTTACCTGTTCGGGTTTTATGGCAATTCACCCGGACCCGGTTTAAGGATGAGCGACATGTTTCAATGGTGCGAGAAAAAAATGAAATAAATTGCTCAAGTTTATCATAAAGAAGATCATTGAGAAGACTTGACGATCCAATTCTATAGCATTTGCATACTGAATAATATGGTAAGTTTTATAACGGCGCTCTGAATGTTTTTTTTTTCTAATACTGGCAATAACTTTTCCAAAAACTAAACACTGTGCCCTACTTTGTACACTCTTAGACAAAAAAAATGACCGAGCTCCAGATTCTATGTCCGATTCGGAAGACTTCGGGTGCATTCGTCAGAGCATGATACACACGCGGACGAATTTCTTCTGTCGTAAATGTTTCCAACACTCCACTGCCACCACTATATGATGATTATATAACATTCTTCTTAAAGAGTCATCGTCTCTCTCGCATAGCGTAGTCGGTAGCATTGTGGTCTTGTATCCGAAAGGTTTCCAGTTCGATTTTCAGTCTATACTTTGTTTTTTCATTCTCATTTTTTACTTCTTGTATACTGATAATAACCAGTATTGTGAAATATTTAACAGAAAGTTAATATTTACAAAGGGCAAGTTAGATACATAATAGCAATCCTTTCCCTTGTATCTTGTATTTAAAGAGACTAAACTAAATCTTCTCGGAGAGAAATAAACAAAAATAAACCTTAAGTAAAAGAAATCCTTCTCGGATAGGAATAAACAAACATCATCCTTTTCTTTGTATTAAACAAAATAAAGAAATATATCTCGGAGACCAATAAACAAAAATCAAAAGTGAAGCAGTAATTAGGAAAGGGAGAGACCGATTTATTAGCGAAGTGATATCTCCATATTTCTATTACATGTATTCGCGGGGATGTTCTGGCGACTTCGTTAGAATTAGCTTCCGCACACAGGTGTTTCGTCACTTGTCAGCATCGGACAGATTTAGGGCCACCTTGAGCGGGGTTTCGTATAGAGACTCGATGAAGCATAAAACCCTAAAGTTAGACTGAACCCGTGGGAAAGATACTGCCAAGCTTGGGTTTTCCAAAGAACGGGTATTCTTGTGAGATATACAAACTAATTTGAGGTTATGGGAAATCCAAAGTCTAAATTTAGAGATGACATATTTCGCGCCCAATAAGAAGAGATCTTGGTCCAGCTTATGAGGTCACTTTGGACCAATAGGGAATAGATTTTAGGCCGGTTAAGTGACGTAGTTTTTAACCAATAGAATAGTTAGTTTTAGCGTAGGATAGGTTTTTATAAATAAGGGTGACGGGGAGCGGAGATGAATCACAAGATCTCATCGTGTCGGCGGCCCTACATACAGGGCACGATCACAACTTCACATCGTGTCGGCGGCCCTACATACAGGGCACAATAACTACTTCGTTTGGTGTCGACACGACTACTATTCCGCTTCGGAGCGGAGAAAAAAACAACTATTTCGCTTCGTGTCGACACAATCACAACATCTCATCGGGTCGGCGGCCCAACTTAATAGTCTTTCTTCAGGCGAAGACTCGATAGATTGAACTTTGTCATCGGCGAGACTACTCGCCAACGTTTAGGAGCTTCGATCGTAGTGTACGGGACAGAGTATTGAATTTATAGTATCGGATAGAGCTTATTCAGAGCTGCAACTGAGTCGATACAGAATTGCGACCAACGATTGAATTATAAGTCAGCCGGAAATACATACTCTAGGGTTTACCAAGTGAATACGACAATAAACTTATAGTTTTGGAATTTACACTGCCTTTTATATAAGTAGCCGGCTTGGGATTATTCCCGACATCAACCTACACCACAACCGTACCTCGGCTACCCTGAGTGAATCTCACGCAACACCGAGACGCACCCACCCTCAAATGGCGCCCAACGTGTGGTCCCAATAAACACTCACCCTCAAATGGCGTCCAACGTGGAACCTCAATAACGACACCACCCTCAAATGGCGCTTTCCAACGTGGGGCTCGAAGGAAGACAACTGTTCCAGTGACCGGCCCCGGGTGCGAACACAGCACCAAACAACGCGGAGGACCGGACGGAGCAGTTCAGCCCTGCATAGCCGAGGAACGACGCTGGAAGGCGGGAATAGAACCAAGTCATCGCGACATCACGGAGACCACCAGAGAAGGCAACACGGAGACCACCAGAGAAGGCAACTCGGAGAGGCGGTGGCAAGTATGCGGGAAGATGAATAAATGTGTATATATATATGTACAGTATATGATATTTTGGGGGAATAATTGTAAAGTGTATATGTTTCAATTTCTGGTGTGATATTTTGGGTATATATATATATATGTATTTTTTTTTTGTGTGTGTGATTTAGGGGGAAAGAGTGAAACAAGTGTATTGCGTAATTTGTTGGAAGTGAGCAGAGTGCAAATACAGGTCTAGTTAGATTATTATTGGGAAAGCAAGCGTCGGATAGATGACAGAGTAGCATATAGATGATACTACGTAGCCATAGGAGTAAGGTAGTTAGGAAAATACGAGAAAGACGAGGAAATAGAAACAAGGGAACCATGGAGCAAAGGAAGGACGAGGAAATTATGGAAATTAGGGAGGAGGTCGAGAATAACGCAGGACAAGAAATAGAGGGAGAGCGAACGGTGGAAAAGCAACAGAGTAGAGACAGTGGCAAAGGGGAAATGACGCTAGAACAGTTATGGGAGCAGATGAGACAATTCTTGGAAAATAAATTAGACAACAATTCAAGGGAAAGTAGAGAACAGATGAAACAAATGGAAACTAAATTAGAGAATAACTCAAGGGAAAGTAGAGAGCAGATTCTGAGGGAAAGTCGAGAACAAATAAAACAAATGGAAAGTAAATTAGAAAATAACTCAAGGGAAAGTAGAGAGCAGATAAAACAAATGGAAAATAGATTGGGGGAAAGTTCGAGAGAGATTAGAGATCATATTGCAAAATTAGCGGAAAGAGGAAACAAGATGGAGGACAAAATAGAGAAGCTAGAGGGGAAGTTAGCCGAGAATGGGATCGGAATGGAGAACCAATTGAAGATAGCTATGGATAGGATGTCAGAAAGTATGAAGGATTTAGAAGTTAGAGTTAGAGATAGCGCTACTAGAGAGAATAGCGATCTAAAATCAGCTGTTGAGGAAACGATAGTGGAAAAGGTTCGGGAAATTCAGAATTCGGTGGAAGAGAAAATAGGTGAGATGGATCAGGAAGTGGACGGTCTCAAGCGAGCCATAAAGAATAAAGAAAGGGCGGATAACGAATGTTTGGAAGAATTAAGAAGTAAACTGAACTCAATAAACGACGTACTAAATGGGGGTAGTCCCGCAAATTTAAGCGGACATAGCAGCTCGGACCGTGCAGTTTCTAGACAAGAGGGCACAAGTGAGAGCCCGGCATCAGGTAGTAACATAAATGTAAGACATGTCAACAATAGTGTCAGTGAGGAATGTCAGACCTCACGTGATGACGTGCGTAGTGAGTTGATAAGTGTAAACGACAAGGCATATTTAGGCCGTCCCCAGTACCCCACTCACATTTTGAATGAGATTGGTTACCCTATTTTTGATGAGGTTGAATTTTCAAACCCACATAACTACATAAGTGAGCTGGAAACGTACTTTAGAGTAAGAGGGGTGCCGGATGACTTAAAAATGACTGTCGTACGAAAGAGCCTAAAGAGCCGACCACTCAACTGGGCGCTAGTGGCCCTAGGGGATAATGTCACTTATGAGGAATTCAGAGAAAAATTTTCGGAGAGATACTGGGGACAAAGACAACAACAAAGAATTAGGAAGGAATTAATCAGAGCAGGTTTGACGCGGGAAGAGACGTCTCTATGATAGATTATTTTCTTGAACTGGTTAAGAAAGGGAAAAGCCTCAATCCGCCAATACCGGATTCAGAGCTGATCCAAACTGTGATTTCGCAGTATCCCGAGAACATCAGATATAATCTGATCGTAGCAGGGCCCCGAGACTTCGGGGAAACAATAGACCTATTGACTGCGCTGGACGGTTCGGACGCCACGCACTATGAATGTAGTGGACAGGCAGATTATGAACGTGGCAAAGGAAAGGGTTCAAGCCCCACCGACCAGAAAGCGGGGAAGGGGGCAAGTACGGCCTTTTCATCCCCAAGGACAGGAGCCCAAAATCAGAGTAACTGGGGTGGTGACAGGAGCCCCAACAATGCACATAGTCGGTACCATAATGGCCATAACGGAGGGAAAAGTCCCAACAGGGAGAGAAGGATTGACCCGCCCTTTGGGGGTCCTTACAATAATAGTAGGAATAACCAGAGCAGTCACAACAGGATGAGAAACGATAGAGGAGGTGTTGGTCCCGTGCGTAGGGTTAACCACATACGATGGTACACGGGAAGACAAGAGAACGGAAATAGTAGGCTTAGAACCCAACCACATTGGCTTCGAAACAGAAATTACAGACAAGGATTCTGGCAGCCTAATTTTAGCAGGGGACCGCAAAATCGAGGTGATTGGAGGAGACAAGAGCAAGAGAGAGGCAGACGAGACGTCCTACAAGAAATGGCCTCACAAGGGTGCAATAGGCCCCCTACACCGTGTAACGTGGGACAAAGTAGGAATAGAGATATGAACGGACGCCAGCAAAGTCCGGTCAGGACGAATATGGGCCGGGAGCCTATAAATTGTAGAAATAGAGACGAGGTAGCAGTGGAACCGACTGCATCATACTCGGGAAACTGCTAGACAGAAGTCTCAAGGGTTCGGAGATTTCTGTAGCTAAGTGCAGCAAGCCACTATCAAAAGAATCCACCAACGCGGTAAGCGTAGAGAGACAGAGCGAGATTACTAACCCAGAGTTAGAAAATAATGGGACTTATGTATTGCCTTATATAGATGCTAAAATATTTGGGATAAAGTGTTGTGTGTTGTTGGACTCGGGCTCCACAAATAATGTGTGCAGCTTGGAATTTTTTCAAAAGGTTAGGGATTCAGGAATAAAACTGCAAACGTTACCCATATGTTCACTGTACTGTGCGGGCGCCCTAAGCAAGAAGAAGGAAAAGGTAAAATATCAAGTATGGTTCGAGTTAGAGTGCGGAGACGTGAAATTAAATGCTATTTTTCTTGTGATACAAAGGTTGACTACCGACATCATTATTGGAGTAGAAAGCTTCTGTGAATGGCACGCGCTGTTAGATTTCAGGGAAAACAGACTAGGGGTTACGGCAGGTAACGGCAGTGTAGGCCATGTCCCATTCAGTAGGGATAGCGCTAGATCGGAGTTAGATGAAAGAACCGCGGAAGAGATAGGATTACAGGAAGAGTTATTTTTCGTAGAGCATCTAAAAATTTGTAAGAATGTAATTATAGAGGTTAATCCGTGGGAAGGTAACGAGGTAACTAGGGGAGTGTGTCAAGTAGACTGCGGAGAATGCGAGTTGTGTATCGGCGAATTAGTCCAGGCGAGACAAATAGGACGTAATCTCATTAGCGGTAGGGCCAGATATTGTAATGAGATTTCGCCGGGCGATCTTAGGCAGGTAGTCGCGTCTAACAATAGGAAGACAGATACTTTCGAAATAGTGAGAGATAAAGTTAACCAGGCACACGGCCTGAGTGAGAGTGAAAGAAAACGCTTAATGGATGTTGTAGGTAGCCATTTAAATGTCTTTTCAGACGCGCCGGGTCTGTGTCGAGTGTATACACACAAAATTAAGGTGGTAGGAATGGAGGAATTTCGGCATAAATGTAGACCCATCCCCCTATCTTTAAGGGATCAGGCAGACGAAGTCATAAATGATATGTTAAAAGACGGAGTTATAGAAGTATCAGACTCGCCCTACGTAAATGCATTGTGCTGGGTTAGGAAGCCCAACGGAAGCTTAAGAGTAACGATCGATGCCCGACACGTTAACTCGTTTTCAGTTAAAGATAATTTCAGGACGGAGTCAGTGGACACTTTGTTAGGCCGTATCAGTGACTGTTCTATATTCACTAGTTTAGACTTGACCAGTTCGTATTGGCAGATTCCGCTGGACGAGGACTCGAGAAAATTCACAGCGTTCCTACATAACGGGAAAGTCTATCAGTATACCCGATGCCCATTCGGCATCGCGAGTTCTGGATCTGCGCTACTAAGGGCACTTGACATAATTTTTGGTGATTCGACGAAAGGGTTTCTGGCACAGTACATTGACGATTTTCTTATATATGGCAATAATGTTGATAGGCATATTAGGGATATTGATTTTGTACTTACTAAATTGAGAGAGGCTGGTATGACAGTCAAGCTGGGGAAAACAGCATTTTTTAAAGCTGAGACAGTTTTCCTGGGTTACGTAATTTCGTCTGACGGAATTAGACCGGACCAAGAGAGAATTCAGAGCATTTCGAGGATCCCGCCGCCGCGGAACCGGAAACAGGTTCGTAGGTATCTAGGTATCCTACAATACCAGAATCGGTTTCTCGTCAATTATGCTAAGCATGTAGCCCCACTCAGAGCATTGTTGAAGGATACACTCTTCAGGTGGGGGTCGGCAGAGCAGGAAGCATTCGATCGAACGAAACTGCTTTTCGCCGACTCAATTCTGTTGGAAAGGCCTAACGCCTGCCTACCTTTTCAGATTTATACTGATGCGTCTTCATATGGATATGGAGCAATTCTATGTCAGACAGATGAAGATAATAAGCGACATGTGATTGCCACAGCTTCTAGGGGACTGTCGCGTACCGAAAGCAACGCATCAATTACGGAACTAGAGATTTCTGCTGTGTACTTCGCACTACAGAAGTTCCGTCAGTATATCTTTAATAGGCAGATCATCATATTTACTGACCATGTAAGCCTAGCTTTTCTGAGTAGATGCAAATTGACGAACTCTAGAATATCTAGATATGTGCACGAAATTTTGGCTCATGATGTGACGATTAGACATATTCCGGGGCAGACAATATCTTTGGTGATTGTCTCTCTCGTTTGAATTCCAAATCGGGGCTACCGGAAACTATCACCGCCCCCGCATACGAAGTTGCCGTGATGAAAATTGATTCCACGAGGAATGGAGCTCTGACGGGAAAATTTCGGAAAATTGCAGATTTGCAGCAGGAGGATTCCACGATAAGGGCCTTAATGGACAAAGCTAGAGAAATCTCACAGGTGAAAGACGAAGTGTATGGATTGCGCTCTGGTATCTTGTATAAATTGCACGGTAGGGATATCCAGAAGTGGAAGATATACATACCTGCGAGTATGGAGAATGAACTTATAAATAACTTTCACCTATCTATGTGTCACTCTGGGAGTGATAGGATCATTTTAACTATGTCAGAATCATTTTATATTAAGCAACTGTCAAAGAAGGTTAGAAGGGTAATATCTCGTTGCGAGGTCTGCCAGAGGGCGAAACCTCTAAATGTAAGGTATGACAATGTACCACAAGTCATTATCAGGGGTAAAAAGAATGAACTAGTAGCAGTGGACGAACACGGTCCAATGCCCACATCGTCCTTCGGACACAGGTACATATTTGTTACGTACGATGTATTCACAAAATTTGTAAAGATTTACCCTTTAAGAAATATCTCTAGCAAGTTGTGTGCTGATAAGCTGGTTAGAGACTACATACCGACTTACGGCCCGGTAACAGCGGTGCTCAGTGACAATGTGTCGGTACATAAATCGAAAGTGTTTTGCAAAAGGCTGGAAGATGCGGGCGTGAAACTATACAATTGCTCCGCATACTTTCCCAGCGGTAATCCCTGCGAAAGAGCGCTTAGGGATATATCATTGTACCTCCGTATTCTGTGTCACCGAAACCATAAGGACTGGTTTAGGCAATGTGAGGTGATTGAGAGAGTCATGAACCACTCTATCAATCCAACGACCGGAATAGCTCCGATCAAACTTATGTTAGGGATCGATCCCGATCCTATGATAAAGAGCTTGCCGCAGGCAATACAGGAGGGTAAGCCTCCTAGTGCGGAACTACTGTGTAAACTAGCTTTCGACCGAATCAGGAAAAAGGCTGAGTATCGACTCGGTAAAGTTAAAAGATATCGCCACAAATGGGAGCCCACACCCGGCGATTTGGTATTGCTAAGGGACGTGAAGTTATCTTCCGCCCTTAGAGGACGTTACTCACGCATGGAGTTACTGTACAAGGGGCCCTACGAAATTAAAAGTAAATACGGAGACCATACTTTCGAATTGGTAGAAAGGGGAAAAAGTAAACCTGTTGGAAGGTACCACAAGCAACTCTTGCGGCCTTTCAAACAGGAGAGGCAAGGAGGCAGAAATGAGAAAGAGTAAGGATAGTTAGTATCACGCGTACAGCTAGGTGAACATGTACAGGGCGGCGGGTACAACCAAGCACGCAGAGTGTGTAACTGATCAATGAATAAACAATTGTAAATATGTGAATGAATGGGATTGTACATATGTAAATGTGAATATAAATTGTACATTGTTGCGCTTATTTTGTGAGAGTTGTGTACATAGAAAGGCTTGTGAAGATATATGTATTATTTATTGTAATTGCTTGTAGTGATATTATAATCAGATTGTATTGTAAATAATGTGTTACCGGCTGATAGCGTAGGGGAACTGTGAGGCTAGTTATAGGCAGAAAGCGGGGACATCTCATAACATTGGAAACTCTTTCGGGAATTTCCAATGGTTATGTAGATGGGCATTTGAAGCAGTAATTAGCAGAGGGAGAGACCGATTTATTAGCGAAGTGATATCTCCATATTTCTATTACATGTATTCGCGGGGATGTTCTGGCGACTTCGTTAGAATTAGCTTCCCCACACAGGTGTTTCGTCACTTGTCAGCATCGGACAGATTTAGGGCCACCTTGAGCGGGGTTTCGTATAGAGACTCGATGAAGCATAAAACCCTAAAGTTAGACTGAACCCGTGGGAAAGATACTGCCAAGCTTGGGTTTTCCAAAGAACGGGTATTCTTGTGAGATATACAAACTAATTTGAGGTTATGGGAAATCCAAAGTCTAAATTTAGAGATGACATATTTCGCGCCCAATAAGAAGAGATCTTGGTCCAGCTTATGAGGTCACTTTGGACCAATAGGGAATAGATTTTAGGCCGGTTAAGTGACGTAGTTTTTAACCAATAGAATAGTTAGTTTTAGCGTAGGATAGGTTTTTATAAATAAGGGTGACGGGGAGCGGAGATGAATCACAAGATCTCATCGTGTCGGCGGCCCTACATACAGGGCACGATCACAACTTCACATCGTGTCGGCGGCCCTACATACAGGGCACAATAACTACTTCGTTTGGTGTCGACACGACTACTATTCCGCTTCGGAGCGGAGAAAAAAACAACTATTTCGCTTCGTGTCGACACAATCACAACATCTCATCGGGTCGGCGGCCCAACTTAATAGTCTTTCTTCAGGCGAAGACTCGATAGATTGAACTTTGTCATCGGCGAGACTACTCGCCAACGTTTAGGAGCTTCGATCGTAGTGTACGGGACAGAGTATTGAATTTATAGTATCGGATAGAGCTTATTCAGAGCTGCAACTGAGTCGATACAGAATTGCGACCAACGATTGAATTATAAGTCAGCCGGAAATACATACTCTAGGGTTTACCAAGTGAATACGACAATAAACTTATAGTTTTGGAATTTACACTGCCTTTTATATAAGTAGCCGGCTTGGGATTATTCCCGACATCAACCTACACCACAACCGTACCTCGGCTACCCTGAGTGAATCTCACGCAACACCGAGACGCACCCACCCTCAAATGGCGCCCAACGTGTGGTCCCAATAACCACTCACCCTCAAATGGCGTCCAACGTGGGACCTCAATAACGACACCACCCTCAAAAGAGACAAAAAATTCAATACCGGGTATGTAATCCCTCCGCATCTATAACCGCCTGCATCCTACGGGGTACACGACCTTGAATGACCTACACAAGAAGCTAGACTGTTACCATGGAGCTACTGTATTACAAAGCAGATATGTAACGGCACTATTTACGAGTGTAGCCAATATCTGGAACACATTGGTTTTGTCTTTAGCATTATTCATCTCGTTTTTGCAATACTATTAATATGATGATGATTATGATGATGATGATCATTGTTGTTATTATTATTATTATTATTATTATTATTATTATTATTATTATTATTATTATGGTGTTTGTAATACTATGAATATTATTATTGTTATCACTCTGGTTGTTGCATTATTATTATTATTATTATTATTATTATTATTATTATTATTATTATTATTATTATTATTACTACAGCTACTACTATTAATACAATTTATAGTAACTGATCAATACTCCTTATGGAGAAGGGAGAAGATCCAAGAACTGAGCATCTATTTTAATTCAAGGGTAATTAGGAAGAAGTCTCCGATATTACTGAATGTTTTTGTTTAATTTTTGAACTAATCCAAACTCCTGTGCGCGTTAATAAATGTATAATTTGTTTCTAGCTAGAGAAAAAATAAAACGAAACAAATATATATACTTATACGAAGGCGGATACGAACCCGGGTTTTCTGCGTGTGAAGTCAGAGTTTTACCACGGAGCTATGACACACACACAGTTCAAATCGTTGTTTGCCGGTATAAGAGTATGTTCTTGGATCTCGCTGGTTTCGTCCTTACTACTCTGATTTTAGTCTTGTGTATCAGGCGCACAGCCGAACGGACAAATTTACGCTTCAAGAGTCCGGTCATTTTTTTTTTTTTTGTATAAGAGTGTACATTCGAAATTAAATCATTAATTTTCCATAGAGAATCCAATTGAGACCCTGAACGTCGTTTTACATCACTTTTGCTAGCCATACTATAACTGACTCACAAACGTTTATACGCAACATTGATTAGTTAAGTATTTTAGTTCGTATTTTTAGCGCCGCACTATATTTATCGACGACATACACTAGCGAGGCGAGAAAGTAAACAGCACCTAGGGGTTAGGCAATCTTCAGAACATTGCACACGATTGAAACATTGAATACAAACAGTGTAAATGTACACGAATATCCAACTCTAATCTAGACAGTATGAAGGAAACATTCCTATCGAGGAGTTCATACACGTACAAAACGAAACGATTAAGAATTGTGAGCACACCGAGGACAAAATTGGGACAACAGAATCTGACAGGGATAGAACGGAAGTAAAAACCATATTCTTAATGATGAAGGTATTAGTAGACTTTCCTTGGTAATATTGGGTTGATGCAAAAGTTGATAGCATTTTTTCACTATGACAGAAGGAAAAAAAGTTTCTATTTCAGAAGAATAGAATACACAAATCGGTCAGTAATATATTCCCTTACATCTAAGCCGAAAAAAATGTAAGGAATAATTGATGCAGCCCGCATGATAACAAAATGACAAAATGAAGAGGACAAGAAATACAGCACTGATATCTATGGTTCTTTGGGAGGGGGGTAGCCTGATTTAACGGCGATTTCAGAGTTTTTTTAAATAATAATAATAATAATAATAATAATAATAATAAATTTATTTATTCTATTGGTGTTACGGCAATCAGGCCTTCTCTGCCACACCGCCAGAAGGTTTTGTGTTGCAACACACATTTTGCCCGCTTGTGCCTTACATTATCTACGACCCTCTGCCAACGCTGGGATGCTTTTTCGATTACGCATCTGAAGAAATCTGCTCGTTTGGAGATAAAGAACTCGTCAAGCGAAGTTTGTAAAATATCTTCGTTATCAAGTGATTTCCGTTGAAGACTGCTGAATAGAGAACGGAAATTGTGGAAATCTGAAGGCGCAAGATCGGGTGAATAGATGGATTTATTGACTAATATTATACATACAAATTTTATATTATCATAATTTTGTCTAATATCCAATGCACGGGTCTTCTGACCTTACGTGCTTTGTACCCAAAACAAGTCCTCCTTTGTGGGTTCTCCCCCCACCTATAATTACATCCAACTACTCTCTAAAAGAACACACATATTAAAAATGGAAATGACACAATAAAACACATTATATAATAGTCTATATCCTAACCTAAAAGACACAAAAGTGTACAGTTGGGTGGATAATATTATCCCTTCCACAGTTCGCGCCGCAAACTTCGACAGCTGCAGCTCTAATCTTCCTCGCCTTCAAGAGGAACAATCCAGTCTTTTGTTCCCATTCTCTATTCCCCATGAGGTCAAGACATGCAAGCGAACTCCTACTCTGACTTAGCATCGAGAGTGGTAAATATTTTCTCCGCACCTGTTCCAATTCGACACAAAGTAATAAAATATGCATATAGGAATCCTTTTCTTTGCAAAGCGAACAAAGACGTTCCCCTTCTTCGTTGACAATTTTATTACCCTTCCATGCCCCCAATCTTAGCCACGCTAAACCTGCTCTGCTGTCCTTGTTACAAGAATTTATGTAGTCACACCTCCCCCAGTTAAGCATGAGCTCTGATTGTAGATGTAGTGAGGACTTTTCCGAACATTGGAGTTCAATCTCTTGCCTCTCGATATCAATTAAACGCATCTTAACATAAAGCCATAATTTCCTCCTGTTATTCTCTCCTTTCTCCCACACCCATCCCATTCCTATATGATGCAGCCCTCTCTGCAGTTTATAAACCCACCCCTTTTCCCAGCCCTCCCTTTGTTGAATTTTGTAGCAAATCGACCGTAGATGCGACTGATCCCCGAATATAATTTTTAACCAGTATTTTATCATCCTGACTTTCATATGAATTACTTCGTTCTGAAGCCCAAACTCCTTTAGCACCCCGCAGTTAGCTGTGCTTCTGTCAATTCCAAGCATTCGTTTCAGGAAGTCCGTTTGTACCTTATTTAGTTTTCCTGCATTTTCCCAACCCCAAATTTCCGCCCCATACAACATAGATGACCTAACCACAGATCCATATACTAGCTCCAATGTTGCTGCAGGAATATCTGGCACTTTAGTGATCAATTTCAATACCTCCGCACTCTTTACCCCGCACTTGCGTTTCGTTATGTCAACATGCTTAGTCCATCTCCCGTTCATTGATAAAGTAACCCCTAAATATATTAAATGTTTCACATTTTCAAATATGTTCCCGTCGTATGTCCATGTCTCATCCCTACTATATACAGATCCATTTTTAAAAGTAATTGTCTTGGTCTTGTCTGTGTTAACAGTCATGCGACACTGGCTACAAAAATTCTCCAAGCAATGAAGTTCCTGTTGCAGTCCATTTATTGATCGAGATATCAAAATCAGATCATCTGCATATAAGAGTGCAGGTATGGAAATCCCGTCTAAATTTGGAGCTTCGGATTCGATTTTATCGACCATCTCTGGTATGTCATCTACGAATATATTAAAAAGGAAGGGGTGAGAGTAATATGGGAATGTGGCATTATATCCCAACTTGTAAGCTACCGGATAGTTGCTTTCGTCATATTAGCGGAGTCCGGGCGTGCATTATCGTGGTGTAGCAGCACTTGATATATTATTCCCGGTCATTTTTATTCATTTGCGGCCATAAGGCGTCTGAGTTGTTGATAATGAGTGTCAGCAGTCATAGTTACATTTCTGAGAAGCAATTTGAAGCACACGACACTTCTTTATCCCACCAGACGAATAATATCTTCTGTGGATGGACACTAGCTTTTGTACGGGATGTTGTGTTTTGAAACGAGAGCACCATTTTCTTGCAGTTCTTTCTTCTATGGCATTCCCTCCGTACACGGTACAAATGTTCCAAGCCGCCTTCTCTGCCTTTGCTCCTTTATTAAAATCAAACAGAATTATATGTCGAAAGTTTTGTTGATTTTCTTTTCTCTCCGCTTGACATTCCATTTGCTTTAACACACAAATAGCACAAAATTTCTTGGAATTCGTAAAATTCAAGGCGTATTTATAAGCACAACACTCCAAATAACAAAGACAAACGGTAAACAATCTCCTAAAAACGTAGCGTTGATGACGAACACAAAGGTTACGAGGATATGCATCAACTTAATATTACATTACTATCAACTTCGTCATTAGCACTATCATCAGCAGCAGCAGTAGCAGTAGCAGTATAAACCACAAGTCTGATTTACGAATAGCAAGCTGATGTTTGTGATTTCTTGCTGTCCTGATTGGCTGATTAATTGATTCACTATCTTCAGAAGTTGTCCACAACTCATATAATCCCATGACGAATCTTAGGACTCACTTCTCTGAAATACTACCTATACTTCGTTCCATAATGTCTGACAGGCGACGTAAACATTGTCGGCAGAGAGACAGAGAAGAATAAATGCTATTGAATCAAAGGCAGAAGTATCATTTCACGTTTATCTTGAAGTTGGGGGGGTCTGAAGCGTTCTACCCTTGCTCAACTTCAAAACAGGAGTGGAATGAGATCTCTGTCATTCGTTGAATGGCAGTTATACTTCTCTCCTCCTCTTCCGGCAATGTTTACATCGTCTGTCAGACATTATGGAACGAAGTATTGCTACCGTTAATTTCTATGGACGTAAATAAACGAGTAATTTACAGATATTAAATTGAGAATCTGTCAGCTATTGGAGAAGAATCAGTCATTTAAAATTAAGATACAGCTTGATTACACAACTTTTAACACTATATCACTTTGGAAAACGTATTATGTGTCTTTCACGTGTTAAATATTATGTTACCTTGTTAACATCTTTCGGCCTGCTATTGGCCGTCACCAGAACTGGTTGTTGCTGGTATTAGCGCCTTTTGTTTTGATTCCTGTGGGGGTGTGTTTGTGTAGCGTAATGTAGAGTCAAAGAGTGTGTGTGTTCTGAAATTGAGTTGTGTGTTGAGAATTTCATTTGGATGTGTTTTTGTGTGTTTTTATATTTCGTATTGTTCTAGTGTGTTTAAAACGCGCCAAGACCAACAACACCCAGTTCTGATGACTGCCAATAGCAGGCCGAAACATCTTAACAAGGTAACATAAAATTTAACACGTGAAAGACACATAATACGTTTTCTAAAATTAAGAACAGGATTCTTCTAATTTTATCTCCTCAAATTATTTTTGGGCTTATTTAAAGTTTTTTTTGTGCCCTTAAAGCTTTAAATATTGTCTAACAAAAAATCGGAATCATTGTTTTACAATTCTCCCATTCCACAATATTCACGAAAATAAATATAATACGCTTAAAAGCTTTGAAATATAAATCTGACAGAAGTTTATGATAATTAAAACAGAATTTCTTTGTTACGGCATCACAGTTTTATGTTTTATTCTTGTATGATTATAAATATTTAAAGAATGCCGTGTTGAGAAATGAGTTCTGTAAGCTGGAGGATTAAATTTTACAAAAGTTTCGAAACAAAATCTCAATATATTTCTACTCTTAATTAAGACTTGAATTGTAGAATATTTCTTAGAAAACCAGCCAGTGCTTGTTGTATCGAAGGTTCACGGAATCAAAACCGGCATACATGGATGGATTTAAAAAGACGATGAAATGATTATTTTTCATTGTTTCCTGCCTCCGAGAAGTAAGTGTTTGTCCTGTATTACAGCTATATTCCTTCATTTATCGTTGACGATCAATTTTGACGCTGAAGAACATCTGCTACTACTACTGCTGCTACTGCTACCGCAACTACTGCTACTACTACTACTACTACTACTACTACTACTACTACTACTACTACTATTACTGCTGATATTGCTACTGCTACTACTGCTACTGCTAGTACTACTACTACTACTACTACTACTACTACAATAATGCTATTAATATTTACTACCACACCGTTATGTTACTATTTACACTACTATATTACTATTACAACATTATACTGCTATAATACTAGCTACCATAATACTACTGTACTACTATAATACAATTCTGTGGTGTTTGGGTAAAGGGAGATAAGTCATAAAAATGAGTTCGGAGATAAATGAAAATTAAACTTGGAACCCTTATTACAAATAATTTTCTACACAAATAAAACACATCAACTGCTTGCATTCTTTGATTTTTGCACACCCACTTGTATAATTTAACTTGTGTGTTCATCTGGAGAACAAAATTCCACCTGGACAAAAAAACGACTTATACCCCTTTACCCGAACACCACAGAATTATATTAGTACATTACTATTATACTGCTATACTACTATTATACTACTGTACTAGTACATTACTATAATAATGCTAACTACTTTAATACTAATATACTGCACAACTACACTACTACTATTTACTATAACACTATTACACTACTACAATACTAACTACTGCATCAGTACATTGCTGTAATAATACCATACTTTTACACTACTATGTAATAGCATACTATTACACTATTAGGGTGCTATTCATAGACATTTCGCAGCATGTGCTGCGAGCGTACTAAGCTAGCCCCGGCTATCCACTGGTTACTTGTACAAAATTCATATCATATCCTATCGCTAACACTGGTTTATGAATACGAAAAACGCTGATCATCCACCGGAAACCTGCGCTGAAAATGTTTATGAATACGGCCCTATATATATGCTATCATACTAGTGTTGTACTACTATATACTACCATACTACTACTACAATAGCCCTGCCAAGACTCTGGAATTCGTTACCTGCTAGCATCAGGGACTGTCGAAATAAAATTGAATTCAAACGCAAATTTACTAGGCACTTGGTAAATAATTGAGACTCGTTCAGACATGGTTTCTTGTAAATAGTTCTCTTAATTTGTCACAAAATATCTCAATATATGGTAATTTCATCACTATAGAATTTTGTTATTCTGGTTTTAATTTGTAATTCAGTAAATACAAAAATATTCTTTGTTCTTAACTTCTATGATAAATTGTCTAGCATTCATTAATCAATTAATAATTATATATAATAAATTTTCAGTCAAATACACTTTTCAATTTGTGAGGTCAGATAATCTGTTACATCACAATATTTAATACGAAGTCACTAATTTTTTCGACTTTAAAAAGTCATCTTCAGGTGTATTGTGATGTAACAGATTATCTGACCTCACAAATTGAAAAGTGTATTTGACTGAAAATTTATTATATATAATTATTAATTGTATTCACACTTTTCTGAACCAACATGTCTTTCAAATTCATTGAAGCCAGTCAGGCTAAAAAACTAGCTTACAATTTTTTAAATAATAAGGTGGAATTACATAAAACAAAAGCAAACATATGGTTTAATAAACAATGTCTCCAACATAGAGTTATTCCAAAATATGCCACTGTTAAGATTAAAAATAACTCAACAGCAGCTAAAAAAACAAAATAACAAGCACAACTAAATTGGTTAAAAAACGAAATAAAATATTTATACAAAAAGAAAGAAATACTTAGCAATAAACTATATGATTTACATCTATCAACAGCAAAATCTACAGGCATCTATTGGAACACTATACAACAAATATGTCATGATAAAGTTGAACAATTGATGTCTCATAAATATGAAACTCTGAACAAGAAATTGAATTCCCTCACCGGTTTAAAACCGCAGAAAACCACTTCACAAGAAAAAGAAAAAGCAAACAATAGAGTAATTAATCTCACTAATTTAACTTTAACTTCAGATGACATTGATATCCTAAATAAAGGCTATAAACACAATTTTGTCTTTAGCAACAAAGAGAAAATTATTGAAGATTTAGCTATAGAAACCGAAAATATCATACAGAATAGTTCTAATGAAAACAAAAAACACCTCAGATACAAAACTGCTAAAATTATTACACAATATACAAATGATCCAAAAACAGATAAATCGTTACGAAAAGCCAAATTTGAACACCCAAAAAAATTTAAAATTGGGAAAGAAACTAAAACAAAATGAAATAATACATGTTAAAGCCGATAAGTCAGACTCTATAGTATTAATGAAAAAAGAAGAATACGTAAACAAAACTTTAGAATTCATTACCAAAAATCAAATCACGGAATTGAAGGTTGATCTAACTGAGCAGTACCAAAAACAAATAAAACAGGCTATAAAGTCAGCTCCTGGCATAATATCAACATCAAAATCTTATAAATATATTGATCAAAATCCCAGTATTCCTGTCTTAAAAACTCTACCAAAAACTCATAAGCCAACTCTGTCTATGAGACCAATAGTCAATAGTATGCACGCTCCGAACCACAAAATTAATAAATTCCTTCTACACTTCCTAAAAAAGACTTTATCTATTGATAATAAATATACTTTGTTAAATACACAACAACTAATACAACGTTTAAGACAATTAAAAATCAATAAATAAGACAAACTACTTTCCCTCGATATTGAAAATCTTTATACCAACATCCCCGTTGAAGAAACTATTCACATTATTACCACAAAACTATTAGAGCTCAAACTTTACCCCATTTTAGTAAAACAACTAGAAAACCTGTTACATACCTCCTTACAACAAAATTATTTCACCTTCAATGAGAAAATATATAAACAGGTTAAAGGTTTAGCCATGGGTGACCCTTTATCCGGCCTTATGGCAGAAATATTTCTACAAAATTTAGAAAATAAAAACATCCCCAACACACAAAATCAGCATAACATAAAAAATTATTCCCGATATGTAGATGATACCCTAATCATACACAATGGCACATCATCTTCTAATTCTATAGTTACTTCATTCAACAAATTACATCCTAGCCTAAAATTTACTTACGAGGAAGAAGTACGAAGAACAATCAATTTTCTTGATTTAACTATTAAAGTAAATAAATCCAAACTCACCTACAATATTTACCGAAAAGTTACTTCAGTTGATTATACTATACATAAAACTTCTAATCACCCATATTCACAAAAATTATGTACATTTAGGTATCTCATTGACCGCTTAATAAATACCCCTTTAAGTCAAACAGCTTACACAAAAGAAAGAAAATACATAATACAACTCGCCACAAACAATGGCTTCAACAGAAACACAATTGAAAACTATATCCGAAATAGAATCAAGAAACTAGGAAATAAAAATAAAACTTTCACCACATTACAACCCAAAAACTCAAAAAGAGATATTATTAGATACCCAATGACATATTTTGGAAAAATTAATAATCAATAATCATTTAACTTCATTTTTTTTAAAAGAAAATATACTTATGACTTATAGAACTAACAACAAAATAAATAGCATCATTCCCAACAAATTGCGCAAAACGAATAAATTCTCACAAAGTGGTATTTATCAATTACAATGTAAAAATTGCAATAGAAAATACATAGGAAAAACCAAACGAAACTTCCACATTAGATTTAAAGAACATAAATCAGATTTCCATAATAACAGGAATAGATCTAAATTTGCTACTCATCTTATTAATTCAGGCCACGAAATTAATAAATACGAAACACCTTAAAAATTTTAAAAGTAATAAATAATTCACACCTTATCAACACTGCAGAAGAGTTTTTTATTGTAAAAAATCAAGACCCTAATAATCCATTATTAAATGAGCAAATACCAAATTTACGTAATCCTCTATATCACTTAATAAAATAACATGTTATCGAATAGTTACTCCTGGCATTCCCTCTCAGTGATCTGTCCATATATCATCACTCAGTCTAAAACATGTAACGTCGGGTAAAACACGCCCCCTTGTCTGGATGCAAACAACTGAACAACTATGTAAGTACAAATATAATAAACCTTTAAGAAACGCTGATATCAGCTCTCACAACCTTTTCAAAATTAATAATAACCTATTAATTAAAATATTTTCAGACAACTATGGCATTCACCACGACGAATTAGACTGCGTGCTCTCCCACCAACAGCATTTGCAACACAGCTTCTCTATCTCTTTTAAATTTATACATTATATTTAACATTTTAACATAGTTAATATCAAACTGTACAAATTTAATTTTAATGAT
The DNA here is from genome assembly GCF_040183065.1 of Periplaneta americana. Taxonomy (NCBI): domain Eukaryota; kingdom Metazoa; phylum Arthropoda; class Insecta; order Blattodea; family Blattidae; genus Periplaneta; species Periplaneta americana. The sequence continues at coordinate 71,516,840 of NC_091124.1, read as the reverse complement.
ACGATCTAATGAGAATACTTAGCCTTTAATTGTATAAGGTTAATATCATGCTGTGCCTTCTCCATGTCTTATATACATACGAAAATCTAGCATCAGTGTTCAGCTTTACCATGTACAGTTTACCTCAAGAGGCACGAAATTTATATAATTGTAAATGCCAGTACGTGCATTACTTACTATGTTATTAATTGCTAGATCAACCTATCACCTATTTTTTAAATATTGTTTGCATCTCATACACCTGAAGATGACTTATTAAAGTCGAAAATATTAGTGACTTCGTATTAAATATTGTGATGTAACAGATTATCTGACCTCACAAATTGAAAAGTGATTTTGACTGAAAATTTATTATAAATAATTATTAATTGTATTCACACTTTTCTGAACCAACATGTCTTTCAAATTCATTAATCAGGTAATCTTGTCGTACTTTAATTCTTATTGTAATTGTAATTGTAAATTTAATATTAATTGTAATTTTATTCTTCATATTATAGTTGTAATCCCCTGTTAGAGGGGCAGAGAAGGCCTGATGGCCTTATCTCTACCAGGTTAAATAAATAAATACAAATACTAATACAATATTGCATACTGCCACAATCATAATAATAATAATAATAATAATAATAATACACACATAATAATAATAATAGTTATTATTATTATTTTTATTATAATTCATTTATTTATACTGGCAGAGTTAAGGCCATAGAAAATTTTCTTACATTCTACCAGGTCACAAAGTATACAAGCAGTGAAATTTAACACGAAGTTAAAGAACAGAATAGGCCTACTAATATACTACAAAAAATAATGGTATAACAAAATCGACACTAAACAATATGAAAATAATACCATACTACTACACCTACACTACCATTACACTAATAACACTAGTATAGGCCCTACTACTACACTGCTATTATACTACTACACTGCTATTATACTACTACACTACACTACACTACAATAATACTGATATACTACATTACGCTACTATAATACTACTGCCACCTCTGAGGTTCTGGCTGCTATTTTCAGCAAGTACATTTCACTTGACGATATGTGTCGGAGATGGAACAATTATTTGTGTACATTCAAAGTCTGATTAGTGTAATATGTGACTAGTCAGCGATGTATGCGATGGAGGGAGAAAGTAAACCGCCACCCTACCCCATTATCTCCTGGTTTGGTCGCTTCGTGTGTGATGCCTTACTGATGTCACTTATGTGGTTCAAACCCGTTTTCGGGAACTTGACTAAAACAATAATACTGCTGTACTACTATACTATTATATTACTATTATTAATAATGCTACACTACTGTACTATTATACTACGACACAATTGATATAGGCCTACTACTACACTACTGCTCCACCACCACCATCACCACCACCACCACCACCACCACCACATTTCTCCTGAAAACGGATCAGTGAATGAATTTAATTTGGTTGATTACTTCGGTTGATGTTTTACTAGTTTATTTCTTTAATTTGTGTTTGCGTTGTATAGAGTCTGAATTATTTCGATCGGACGAAGGAACATAATGCTAGAGAAAAAATGTATGGACGTTAGAATAGTTATTCAACGGAGTAGTAGTTTTAGTCCATGTACAAATCTATTGAATCCGTGCAATATTACTTTCTGAAAAATGTTTAAAACCCACAGTTCTGTGAAGCTTTCAAAATGAATTTGTTCCACTGTAGCAGGAATCTTTATTTGTATGAGCAAAAGTATTAATACCGATAATAAAAATATACATGGTGAACCGTAAGTAATGTAATTAATTTCAAGGGATTATTCCTTGAGATATTTCAAACAAAAATATTTAATGCAATTTTGCTCGTTTTTTGCTTCTCTTTCGAGACAAAAATGTTTTTTTTTTTTTTTTTTCATGAAACATTTCATAGCGCGTTTTGGGAAAACCATTGATTTAATTCCCAATAGTCTGTGAACAGTCGGTTTAAGAGAGCATGTGTTATGATAACAAATGATCGAAAGAATTTTAGTTTTGTCCTTTAAATGTGCAGAAATTTGATTCGAATAAATGTGATATTTTAAAATTCCTTTGAAGAACGAAAAGGTACATTTGTTCGGATCAAATTTCTGCACATCTAGAGAACAGAACTAAAATTCTTTGAATCATTTATCACAATACACTACTCTCTTAAATTGATTAACATATTGGGAATTAAATCAATCCCTTTCCCAAAACACGCTATGAAATGTTTCATATAAAACAATTTTTGTCTCGAAAAGGAAGCAATAACGAGCAACATTGCATTAAACTTTTTTGTTTAAAATATCTCGAGGAATAACTCCCTAAAATTAACGACATTGTGATTCAGGATATTTCTGTATCTCTAATTCGCCAGAAAAGTTTTTACAGATTGTACATATGTACTACGTAGCAGCGCCCACTATTATCCAGTTATCGCTCGTGTAATTGATTTTCTGAAATAAATTCGGTCCGGTTACAGAGGAGAATATTGATGTCAACGTTTAATCAAGATATATTGTGCACTGGAAGCAAGTCATTGTGTTACAGACCTGTCCGGTCTCTAATCAATTGAAGCACAGTGGACATTAAACTTTAGAAACTACAATTTATCAATACGGCATATCATGTCTCGCTGTATATAGGAGAGTCCAGAGGGCTGACTGCACTATTATAAACTTTAGGTGTAGTATGAATTGAAGGGTTCAGAGCCATAGTGGGCCAAGCGCCATTTATTGAAAACGGAGGAAGCAAGGGTTAAAGTTTAGTGAATACAATAGTATAATGAAGATTGACATATCATTTAGTTTTAGTATGTATACTTTATATTACTTGCTATATGTTTCCATTGAATGATGGCAATAACTTTATTTTAACCCTTGTTTTCTACGGTTTTAGTAAACTGCGCTTGGCCCACTTTGGTTCTGAACCCTTCAATTGTCGTAGGCTTACATTTATACTCAACGCTAATTTTCAATTCCTCGTATTGTGAACTGGTAATGGAAATTACGGGAAAACGGCTGGACGAATTTTAATAAAGTTTAAAGTTATGTTTTATTTAACGACGCTCGCAACTGCAGAGGTTATATCAGCGTCGCCGGATGTGCCGGAATTTTGTCCCGCAGGAGTTCTTTTACATGCCAGTAAATCTACTGACATGAGCCTGTCGCATTTAAGCACACTTAAATGCCATCGACCTGGCCCGGGATCGAACCCGCAACCTTGGGCATAGAAGGCCAGCGCTATACCAATTTGCCAACCAGGTCGACTGAATTTTAATAAATGACCCCTAATTTTGAAGATTGGAACTCAAAGTTTTTCGGGAAAATAGTAGTTTTCAGTGAAATGTCAATTTTTAAACATATTTTTCCTGTTTTACAAACCCATCTGTCGTCAGTTTTGAGAACTAGCTAATAGCATTCACGGCCGACTTGATATACCCTTCGCTTTTTTGTAAAGGAGAAGCGAAGCGAGCATCAAATCGGCCGCGTTGCATTTCAGACCACCAAAACACATACTACAGTAAACAATATTACACGAAGGCCATGATCTGCAATAATGCTAACATATTTAGAGCTCAAATTGAATTGGTTTTTAAAAACTTAACTTAGTAAAAATAATTTACAGGTTCGATTCTGTGGTGTGTAATTTTCTGGGTACAGCTGTGTATTGGATATTAAAAACTACAAAACTTGAGGTGGTTTGATGACATTATTACCATTAGAAATGAAATATTATTGTAGTTTATGCCATGATGTGACTATTTTTCATTAACTATACATATTAATGCTATATTGATGATATGAAAGTGAAACGTTTTGGGGTAATATAAGTAGATGTAGAGAATAACTTAAATTAGATTTTGATTTATATATTTTACTGAGTGGCGGCTATATAGTGTATATATATATATATATATATATATATATATATATATATATATATATATATATGTTACTGAAAGCTATAAAACTTACGTAAGATAATAATATTAAAAATCAAATATTTTAATAATTATTAATCAAGTGGGGTTGGGTCTTTTTAATATATTTAATGGCGGTGTGGTGTAGATATTTATATGCGTGGTTCTCTTCAGTATTGGCTCGAGAGAGAGTATTTTTCATTGTTATCGAAGGAAATAACTTTCCGAATGTCTGGTATTCTTCATTGAAAATAAATCTGAAAAATGTTTATTTGAACGTCTAATGAACTTAGTTTGCAGCATTTGCTGCACAAGCCACTAGTATATAGTATTTATATGAAGAGTCCACTGCAAGAATGATGGATGTTACTTTCTTGTCGAAAATGAATCAAGACTGTCAATGCATAGCTTAAGGCATATAGAATGTACATAGAGAGTTATATGACATTAACACTGATAGTCATTGTCCGGTAATGATCGGAAAATCACAGCTAAGCTTTGAGTGCTAAGCATTTCAAACTTTCAATTGCTCCTCCTGCAAAATGTATTCCAAATGACATCCATCATTCTTGCATATATATATATATATATGTGTGTGTGTGTGTGTGTGTGTGTGTGTGTGTGTGTGTGTGTGTAATGAAAATCCGAAACGGCGAAGTTTATTAAATATATGTTCAGTTCAGAAAATATAGTCCTATAGGAGACTATAGAAGATTTGAGTAAGATGTTATAATGTAATTAGTATACAGGGAACATTGTAATCATAAGCACAGACTTAGCATGGCTATGTAGAGAAACAAAATAAAGCTTCTAAATCGCTATGAACAGTTTCTGGAGCTAGACATGCGTAACAAATCAAGATTATGTGGCCCTTCGAGTCATCATGATAAAATCGGCAAACGTCAGCAAGGTTGAATCATAATGCATGGTTGGAAAAAATACAATTTCCATCAGAGAGACCGAATCTACCAACCACTTGAAGATTGAACAATACCTGAGGCCGTAATCCAGAAGAAAGACCTCACATACTGCAAGTAATGCATTATCACATGAAGAGTGAGAAATATCATTCAGGCGCATTTTAGTGTTTACTTTCTATTGCGTCATATGTTACTTACGTTCGATAGTTCTCTTTGTTTTTCACAGTTCAATTCAGTGACAACTTTACTATGAGGAAAGTAATGTAATAGGAAATATGGTTCTCTGCAATATTAATTATTAGAAGAAATTATCCATAAAACAGTTTTCTAGGAATATTTTATAGCATAAAATACTATTGGGACATATTTATAAGTAACAAATTCTTCATCAAGCGTGAAATCATGACATTTCTATTAGTTTCAGCCAATTTAAATTTTCAGTCAATTTAAATTTAAATTGACTATACATGGTATAAAGTTCTACTACTTTGATAAATGACTCGCTTTCTAGCTTATATTATTGATTATTCCCTTTGAGTTAAATTTTATGCATTCAATCGTTCTTTCCTCTTGTTCAAACGTAGGGCTTTCCAGAAGACGACAATATTCTGTACAATTCCTTAAGTATCTATTCAGTTTTGCTGTTTTAAGACACAACCGTTATTAACGACTTAATATTTCTAAGTAGTCTAACTGAAGTTATGAACATTATTATCTATACTCGTTTTGTCTCCATCTACAAATGAAGTAATAAGAGGATTAAAGGGAGAAAAGTTTCAAAATGTTCATTATTTATCTCGTGAGTTATTCCCAGAATGCTGGAAAGTTAGTAACAGTTTGTTTAAAATGTCTATACCTGTTCATTTAGTGTAAAGCAGCGTGTTGACGAATTTTGCATCCTTTTATAATCCTCAGTGGAATCATTCACTGTATGTGTATCGATTCCCTTCATCAAACCACACTCATGAAATTATCATTTTTAAACGCTTTAATATTATGTCGTTTATTATCCATTGCTATCCTGTGATGCTTTACATTTTATGGCATTGCAAATGCTAGTCTAGCATTCAAAGGATTTGGTTTTAACGAGATCGAATTTTTGACAGATGAATTCGTAGATACGCCATAATTTTACATAAGTAGTATTCGCTTCAAGTTGCAAAAAAAATCCAAGTAGATATAGTCTAAGAGATATCAGAACTCTCGACTGAGAGAATTCTACACGGTAATTAATAGAAGAAATGTTAGAATTCTCGTATGACAGAATCCGACTAGGTACTTAGTCCAAGAGATAATAGAATTCTCGTATGAGAGAATGAAAATCCGACTGGGTACTTAGTCGAAGAGATAATAGAATTCTCGTATGAGAAAATCCGACTAGGTAATTAATCGAAGAAATAGATAATTAGTCGAAGAGATATTAGAATTCTCGTATGACAGAATCTCGTATGAGAGAATCTGACTAGATATCTAATCGAAGAGGTATTAGAAATCTCGTTAGAGAGAATCCGACCAAGTAATTAGCCGAATAGGCATTAGAAATCTCGTCAGAGAGAATCCGACTAGGTAATTAATCGAATAAATATTAGAAGTCTCGTCAGAGTGAAACCGGAGAGATAATTGGCTGAATAGACATTAGAAGTCTCGTCTGAGAGAATCCGACCAGATAATTAGCCGAAATGGTATCACAACTCTCGTCATAGGAAATCCGACCAGGTAATGAGCCGAGAAGAATGTGTAGCTCTCGTCTAAGTGAATCCGACCAGGTAATTATAAGAAAAAGATATTAGAACTGTCGTGAGAGAATTCGACTAGGTAATTAGCCGAAAAGATATTAGAACTCTCACTTGAGAGAATCCGACGAAGTAATTAGCCGAGGAGATATTAGATTTTATTCTTGTCAGAGAAAACCCGAACAGGTAATATTAGCCGGGGAGATATTAGAACTCTCATTAGAGAGAATCCGACGAGGTAATTAGCCTAAGCGATATTACAACTCTACTCAGAGATAATCTGACCAGATAATTAGCGGAAGGATATTAAAACTGTCATCAGACAGAATCCGACACATGAGAGAGAATCCGACCTAGCTGGTGGATACAGTGAAATTATTTACGTATTTGTTTTACTAATGACGGATACTTGACTGTTCGTCATTCCTCCATATGAGGTCAGTTGTGTTCAGTTTCACTAATCCCTCGTATTTGTTTACTTAACATTCTTCATGAGTTACAACCTTTTGTATGTAGCAGTGGAATCGCACTAGGCCTGATTATTAACTATAACAGTGTGGTAGCCATCGGAGTAGTCCAGTCAGTAGCGCGTTTGCCTGCTAGTCAGACCTACGTTTGGTGGGGGTGGGTTTGATTTCCCTTGGGATGACTATCTGGTTGGAATTTTTCCGTTGTTTTCCCCAAGTGTAAAGTAAAATTCAGATAATCCGATGGCGAATCCTCGGTATCATCTCGTCAAATACCACCTCGCTATCACCAATTCCCCATTGATGCTAAATAACTTAGCACCTGATACAGCGTCGTTTGTTAATGTTATATTCCATTGTTTTCCAAGCTCAAACTCAATCATGAGTTGAAGGAATTTATCATTTTGATTCCTGATGTATAACTACGTCCATCTTCTCACTAGATATGGGAGGGTAACTTCGAAATTGATCGTCACATAACAATTCAAATCGCTCCGCTCCCGCTATTATTGGTAAATAAAAAACAATAATAATATAATATATTTCATGTCGGATTTAGGAAGAAAAGCCTCACCAAACGACATATGAACGGCAGCTGCCTGTTGAACCTGAGCGAGCTGGCAACGTCGCGAAGTATATGCCGCATAGTAAAGCATTGCTTCTGTCGACAAGTAATCAAACCAACATGTATTTCCATATAAAGATATACGGCAATATGAAGCCATGCGCTATCGATTGTGCAATTGAGTATAATTTCATTGATGTAAAATTCTATTTACAATTTATTTCTTTCAGAAATTGTATAGACATTTCTGACTTGTGGTGATGAATTTCTCAAACTTCTGCCTATATCTTCAGGCAGCTGTACGCTCAATTATATTCATCCACTTGTGACGATACCAACGAAGAAAGTGTGCGAGTGGACCAACGGCGTAGGTCAAACTGTCAGACTGTTACCGGAAGTTGTTTCGAATCTTGCTGGCCTGATTATCTGGTTGAGTCTTTTGAAGATCGGCTGTATTTCCGTCTTTAGGAGAAAAATATACATGGGAATATGTTATCTTTCTCGTTGACAAATACTAATAATTTTGGGAATACTGTCGTCTAACAATGGCTGAACACATGTTTTTTTAGTGTTGTGACCATTTTTAATTGTTGTTAGGGCTCCAAAATTTCCATCAAAATAATTAGAACATAAACTGCAGTGGACAGGAAAGAGTGAAGACTGTTTGAGGACGAGGTTAAGATGATCTTAGATTTTCGGACGGTCAATTGGCCTCAATTGTAATGAGAAGGATCCTTAATATTGATTCCGATGTTCCTGTCTCCCTACATATATTTGATGATAATTTTCTTTAACTTTTTCGAATTCTTTCTCTTCTACAATCTTTCTCTTTATTCCCTCTAGGCTTGTAGACACATTCGTCTATTTTTTCCTGATTATCTATTGTCATAAGAATCTTACTGAGTCTAAGGCAGACCCGGACGCTATTAGCTAGATTGATTCATTGCAGACCAACCCTTAACTCTCCACTCCACCTTCCCATGCTGAGAAAGTTATGTTTTGGTGAGGTACCAGCAGACAGGAAGGTCAGTGCCGGATTGTATCAAACGTTTACGAACTTTCGGCTTTCGCTGATCGTCTAATATCCACCAGGATATGGGCGGAGGTTTCTGCGTCCCTTTCTCTTCCCCTCTTATGCCCAGGGCTAGTCTAAGGTATTGTATTTGAGTTTTCCATTCCAGGATGAACATGTTTAATTTTGTTGGTAAACATGATTTAATTTTACGTAAGTCTTGGCGTCGTGCATTACAGGCGCTATGTTCGGTTCAAGATTGTCGAGTATGACGAAGTTCGATATTCGTCGATGTTCGCTCTGCAGGAGGGGCCTGTTGTGTTTCTTCCACCTTGTAATAAAAATATTTGCTTTTCTCCACTCCCACCATTTCATGTTTAACCACTTAAGGATTTTAGCAAAGATCTTGCTAATAGTTTTTTATGTAAAATAAGACGAAGTTTGCAATACCTTGGTTGCCTGTCTCATGTTCGAATATTGCAGGACACTACTCAGTCTTCATAGATGCATTTTCTTATAAAGTTGAAAATCCGCCAAATAATTGTGGAGAAGCCATATGTAGAAAGTGAACAAATGGACAGATGGGCAGCATGCCAAAATCAATTTTTTTGTTGTCTGTCTCTCCATAAAAATCTGAATATCGATTTAAAAGGTCCCAATGCTTTCTCTATACTTCATATATTGATGATATATTACATTTTATAATTCTCTGCTTACATGAGCGAAGTAGCACAATGCAAGGCTTCCACGTGACAACATTGGATAACACAAGACGAGGATATTATACCAGGTCTTCAAGAGCGTAAGAACGACTCTTTGGACCTCTTAAGACTTGACGAATTTTGGAAAGTAACAGTATAAAGGTAGTGATTCTCGATATGTGGTCACGAAGATGACATAGAGTAACGGCCACATTGTTCACACTGCAGATGATGATGTTGATGATGATGATGATGATGATATGCTTCGCGATTACTAAGATAAATTATTTAAAATTCGGCCTTGAGCATGAGTACTGAGTACAGACTTGTTTTAGTCCTGCTCCATGATTTCTTCCAACATCTCTTGTCGGAAGATTCCACGAAAAAATAAACAATACAGAACCCGACGACTGCTTTTTATTTTTTACTATATAGCCCTTCCCTGCTTCAAGCAATAGTAACACTTTTCGTCCGAGGTGTTAACTGATTGTACTGCACATAACCTTCACAAACAGAGGCCACTGACCGCTCTGACTGATAACCTTTTCCTCGTACTATAGAAAAAATGGTGTCATGCGATTATGCAATGCAGTGCAATAATATTAAGCGTACACGTTATAATGCAGTTGAATATTGTGCATATTGATTATAAACTAATCGGGTAGATGCATCGAGTTCCATTGCAGTAATGCTCAAGATACACAGAAAGGATAGTGCAAATTATGTTGCGGGCTCTATATACTTTCCCGCGCTGTGTGTATGTGTTTCTGTTAGTGCGTACGTAGGAAATCTACGAAAGATCTTCTGCATGTAGAACGTTAGGTAGACTGTTTTATTATGTATAAAAATCCCAAAAGGAAGGAAATCCTGGAACTGACTTTTCAGTCCCAAACATTTCGCAGATACAACTAAGAGTCTGACAGGTCTCTTGTCGCCAGTTAATACAGAGCGTCGTCGAGCACCAGCGGGATGCCTATTAGGCAACTCTAATTGGCATATGACTATGCTCGGATGCTGCTGAGTCTCGGTCAGCAATATAAACCCGTATTGCAGCGAGTATAGTGTAGCCTATTGAGAGTCATCGATTGTCACCGGTGCACGCCCGTAGTAGTCGGCTGGACGTGTCTCCACTTAACATCACCGCAGTTGTACACCTTATCCTGAAACTAAATAGGGTAGATGAGGGTAATTGTAAATAAATGCTGTGAAAAATAAAAAACTGTCAATATAAAAATTTTATTTCGGGGAAATATTTAAATTAAGCCATAAAGCAGTTTGGCGCCAAATAGGAGTAACTGCTTAGTTGTGAACGAATGTTTTGTAAGAGTCTACAAAAAAAGTTGAGAAAGACTTTTGCTTCACCTTCATTTTTGGCATTGTAAGTAAACTACAAAGCTATTTTTTAAGAATATTTTTTTGTGAGTAATTTATAGTAGTTAACATTTATTACAATGGCTTTGAGATCTCCCATAACCTCAGTTCATTAAATTATGACGTGTTTACATTTGCCCCATAGTTTTAATTGCTTGGAGGTAATTGTAAATATGTTTTACTATGGTTACATTTCGTACTTTTCAGTAATCAAAGAGACCCCCACCCAACTAGAGGATTTAAAGAGGGTTGTCACAGATGTGAAAAATAGTAACTACACTTATCGTGAAGCTCAGGAGAGGTACTGAGTTCCTATATCCGTCATATATCATAGGTTAAAGGGACGAAATGTACCAGTGACCAAAATTGGAGATGGAAGGAGTACAGCTCTTTCTTGTGAAACAGAACAAAAAATGTTCATTGCCTGATAGCCAGTGCGAAAATTGGTTTTACAATTACCCCCTCTCAAAGGGGTAAATGTAAACAGGTGGGTTACAAGTAAACTAGCAATTAAAACTGAAAAAAGTCTACCTTATTATTTTAAACCCATTTTCAGATAAAAGAAAGATCTAAAAATAACACAATGTTTCTTTGTCATGATTACCGTTACTGAGGGTTGTGTAATGTTGAAATATTTTTTAAATCAGTGAAAAGTGTTTACAATTACCCTGGTCTACCCTAATATTTTTTTCCATAACATTAAATTAAAATGACATAGGCCTAATACAAGATATCAGTAAGATGAAACAAATTGTGTTAATGATGAGGGATTTTTAGTCTCGTAGACAACAAGAAAACTCCGGGAAAGATCTCAAGCCCTGATTATGCCATCGACAAATATCGCTCTTGTCAACACAAGGGATAGGACCTGAGGTAGCGGATTGATAAGCCTGAGCTGCTACCGAAGGAGTTTTTCTGAAGGATTGGCCACAGAGTCTGTTGGGGTTTCACATTTCTGTCCAGCGTTTCCGGGAGCGATCAATATATTGATACCCTTCTAACTTACATTTCAATATCTGCATTCCGACATCCTTTCAATATAGAATTTACAGCTGTTTCATTTTCGTATCTGCTAGTCACTGCACACGTTTCGCTGCCTCACAGAGAAATGGAAATTTCCACACTTCACACTCAAATAGAATTCATACATTCACACGTAACACAATATTCAAACGATTTTCACTCTGCTATTATACTGTATTATTAATTTGTTGTTTACTGGAATTCAGAATACATTGTATAACATTCTGGTTCCAGAAAAAAAAATTATAGTCATTACTCAATGTCATTATCATCTTTACACATATATCATCATAATTCTTGCGCGTCTTTTGTCATGGGAGTTACTGCGAACTCACTCCATCGTGCTTCATACGCCCTAAGCCTCTTTTGACGTAAAAGTCTATATTCGACCTACAAACTATAAAAATGTGTAAGAGTTTCGAGGAATTCTGGGTTTCCTGTGACTATTACACTTTTACTACGTCATACCAATTTTGACCAATGAAACGGAACGAAAGGACGTCTTTCAACCAATCATGGCTGCTTAGCGCACAATTTTATCGCTTCCCTAGCATTTGTTTATTTTTATCACTATCCTAGCATTTGTTTCTTTGTTTGCTAACATTTCAAACTGCACTGGTCTGGAAGTCAGAAAACAGAAAATTACAAACTACTCCAGTCGATGCACAGCAGTTTCAAATATGACTCGCATTGGCATTCAAGAATAATAAAGATCACTGGTCATAGCTATGAATCTTCCCTGAAACCCTATTTACAAATAAATGAAGAGCACCATTCGAAAATCCTGAAGAAGTTGAGGAATAAACCATGTAAATCGAGTTCCATTTCTTTTACGCGCACGTCCAATATAATATCAACTGAACCACCGACCACTAAAACATTCAAATTTAAAAATTGTACTTTCAATAATTGTTTCTTTTAAAATTATTCATGTTTATTTTTTATTTCATCGTCCTTAATTAAAAACTTTTCTTGTTTATTTCATCATCTCTAATTAAAGCGTTTCTAACACTTGTTCATATTATTTAGGTTATGTTATAGTTTCTGCTGTATGATATTATCGATAGTCACGTATAAGAGATTATTTAATATTAAGATATATTGAAAATCATCTGTCAAGTGACATAGATTATTGGGATCCGGATAATTGAAGTGGAATGCAACTGTTTTAATAAAAATGAAACTGAATCAACAGAGCCTTCTTGACTAGTAACCGTCCACAGAGTTCAATGAAGATTCCATAGTTGGCACAACTGATAACAGGAAAACAGCTAATCATAACACACTACTGCCATCTAGCGTAATATTTGAACTGTTGAGATGGTACAATAATACTATTGAAGACAGTTGTATTTTTGTAAGTTAATTAATATTTTATTGTATTGGAGTACTTCGTTACTTCTAATCTTTATATACTTTCTTCTAATCGTGTAATAGTCAATTAAATCCCACTCGAGTCTTGATTTTCTCTAGATAAATCAAAACCTCTAGTGGGATTACTGTTGAAAAACCTGTCATTTGGCAGAACACTATGTATGTATAATACACAATCTTCCCACTCTTTCCAACACAGCTTCATTACTCAGTCTTTCTGTCCATTTCTTACGCTCCATTCTTCTCCAGATCCAAATTTATTCACAGAAAAAAAAAAAGAAAAAAAAAATGAAAGATCGTGAATTACGAATACAGGAATGTGTGGCTTCTTATATGTGAAAAAAGTAATTAGGATACGTCAATTTTTCCTAACTACTTTACGGTCTTCTCTTCTATTTAAACATTTGCCTTTGTTACCAGTTCTGAAATTTCCATATGAAGATTGACAGCTTGTGTTATGTTTCGTATAGAGTTACACGTGAGAACATCTATCTACACAGCACAAAGAAGCTCGCTTCTCGATTTGCTCTTCTCTTGAATTCTACACGTACGGAGGGGATGCCTTTCTCGAATTTCACTGCAGGCTACAGAAAGTGAATATTAAACTGCAGAGCACCTAGCCATATTCGTCAGGTGACTATCACAGGAACTGATTTCTACTGCTGGCAGCCACCTGCGTAGCTCAGGAGACAGACGCGCTTGCCTGACAAACCGAAGTTGCGCTGGAGCGTGTGTGTTCGATTCCCGCTTGTGTTGAATACCCGGTTCGATTTTATCAGAGATGTTTCTCAATCATAAGGTTAGTTTCTGGTAATCTTTAGCGAATTCTGGGCCTAATCTCGCCAAATATCATCTCAATATAGAGTATTCCACCTTAAGAGAAAAGCATTGGTTTTACGGGTCTTGGCTAGTACAGTGTTGCCGCAAGATGCCTCCGTTAGTAGAACGTGTGAGGTATAGTATCTCTATCTCACTCTCTCACTAATACATATAGCGTTCTATCACAGTCTAGCTAGTATATACAGTCACGAAGCTTGAGTTGTGAGGGTGCTAGAAGCAATAGACTGTGGCGGTACTATTTTGCATTGTCTGTAATGAGGCGATAATAGCGATGCTAGTGGTTAGCAACTATCTATGGATGCATATTTACTATATATTGAGCTTCCTGACTGTATATACTAGACTGGTTCTAGCAAGTTTATTGCACAAGATTAAGTCCGTTGAACTGATAATGCCATAATGATGCCTGCAAAAACATGAATTATATTTTAAATACATTATAATTAGACTTCGGATATTTAGGTCATTAATCAACTTTTAGACACGTAAACTAGGCTCCATAATGATCGAAAATAGGCATTAAAGTACAGCTTTAGGGACCTAAAACGTTACTGCAATTACAAACAATAAATAATTAATATCTCATTCATAGTGTTTTGCCCAAGGGCAAGTATTTCACTGCAAACCCAGCATTCTCCAGTCTTTCCTATTTTCTGCCTTCCTCTTTGTCTCCGCATATGATCCATATACCTTAATGTCGTCTATCATTTGATATCTTCTTCTGCCCCGAACGCTTCTCCCGTTCACCATTCCTTCCAGTGCATACTTCGGAAGCCACTTTCTTCTCAACCAGTGACCTAGCCAATTTCTTTTCCTCTTTCTGATCAGTTTCAGCATCATTCTTCATCCACTTTTTCAAACACAGCTTCATTTGTTACTCTCTCTGTCCATTTCACACGCCCCATCCTTCTCCATATCCAGATTTCAAATGCTTTTATTCGCTTCTCTTCACTTCGTCATAGAGTCCATGTTTCTGCCCCATACAATGCTACACTCCAGACATAGTACTTCATTAGTCTCTTCCTTAGTTCTTTCTTCATAGGTCCTTTTTCTATTAAAAGCTTCCTTTGCCGTTGCTATTCTCCTTTTGACTACTTGACAGCAGCTCATGTTACTGCTTATAGTATACCCTAAGTATTTGAATAATAATAATAATAATAATAATAATAATAATAATAATAATAGCAATAATAATAATAATAGCAATAATAATAATAAAACTTATTTTATTGGGTTAAGAAGTGCTTATATTACAGACTTAAGATTTATGTGTAGCACACGTTTACCGTTATTAAATGTTAAGAAGCGCTTATAATACAAAATTAAGATTATGTGCAGCACACTGTTTCCGTTATTAAAAATGTTAAGAAGTGCATATAATACAAATTTAGGATTATGTACAGCACACTTTTCCCGTTATTAGATGTTATGGAGCGCTTGTAATAAAAAATTTCCCGTTATTAACTTCACATTATAATCAAACAAAAACCTAAGATACATACCTAATGCCTTTGTTGTTTTGCTGACAATTAAATTTTGTATACTTCTTCAAATAAGCGTGTTTTAACAGTGTGAAATCTTAGCCTTAACTGTACCACCCCTACTTGTCTGTCAAGTTTTTCAGCGGAAATCTTCTGCAAGAGAGAGGAAGACTATTCCATGAATTCAGCTGTTACCCTGTTATTCGTAAATTAAATATATGGTAATTTTAGATGTGTAATATAATTTAAGCAGACAAAATCGATCTAGTTCTCAATGAAATTATGTTCTATGAATTAAATGAAGCTAATTAATTCTCAGTTCTCAAGAGAAATACTTATAAATAATTGATGAAACAGCCTCCATATGTTCAATGGTATTTTCTTAAAGTGGAATCCTCTATATCATCAATTTCATCGACGGCAAATAACCTAGTAGTTTAAAAAGCGTCTTTAAGAGTATATCGATGTGAAACTTGAAAATTTTAAAATATTGGACCTACAGTTGTCATTTTTTCCACACACACACAATATAATTTTGTATATATAAGGTGCAACCATATTTCTAAATTGTACTTGTATTTATTTTACCGTTAAACGTACATGCACGTGTCAGTGAAGATCATTCCTTCCATGCTTGTTGAGTCAGTCTACCAAACAATATCAGATTGTAGTTAAGAACTGAGTTTCTACACGTGATTCTGTGCAAACATATCTAGGACCTATTGCTATTTTTCCTGGAATCTCAATATAAGATTTATGGCTAATCTTCGTCTTTAAAGTGACGCATTTAGTATAAATGTCAGGCGTTTCCTTAGTCTCCATATCCGATGCGCAATGTATTGCCTACACTCAGAGCAGTCCAAAAACATATTGATTGCTCCTTGTGAATAGTATCCTAGATCATATAGCCTAGGTAACAGATAATTAATCGCCATGTTAAAATCGGCAGGACTTTGAAGAGAACAACCGCCAGGATCGCCACCGTCCGCCGTAAACGAACACAAGATGGCAGTATAGTCGCTAATGCAATTCAAATGGGAATTATGACGTGACTCCTAATGTAATAACTGGATGGCAGCGTAGTAAACCTGACAAAAGTTGTGAACCTCAGGCCGACCTATCTGGGTATATATGATCTAGGATAGTATACACTAGAGTCGTGCACAACCGGTTACGTTGCATGACGTCAGCGTCATTGATGGAATGATCATGTCAAGTTGCGGACAATGATGAATATAATGTTGGCGTCTATGACGATGGCAATGAGGACGATAAAACGATGACAGTATTGTAACAGTGGTGATGAAGACAGACGACGAATTGTTTTTTTAAATGTTGAAAACGAAATTATTCAAATCACAAATTGCAATCAAGCCGAATAGATTAATAATATTCCTCATGATTAAAATACTCTTAGATCAGATCTTTATTTAGATACCTACAAATTAAACAAATAACCTCAGGACTATTAAGCTTGTTCTAGTAATGGAAGTAGAAGATTTATGAATCAATTAAATCGATTAGTATAGATGCAATCAGTGAAACATAGGAATAAAGTAATTATTATCTAATATTTTCCATTAGAAATACATCTGTTACATTCAGCTTACTCAACTCTTTGTCTTTCTTATATCTTGTTTTAACCCTACTTCCAGCAGATATGTAACGACTAAATGTAATATTTTTCCCTTCGTAAAAGTACACGTATGAAATTGAAGATCATGTTACCGGCTGTGATAACTCAGATGGCGGAGCGCTTGTTTACGACCGCTGATCCAAGTTTAAATCTCGGCTATGAAGGAGTTGTGTTAGTGATTGAAAAAAAAAAACAAAGTTTTTTGGGGGTTCAACCGTTTCCCCAATATAGTATCGACATCATTCTGCAAAATCACTCCTTTCCGTTGTCATATCAGCATTTCCTCCTTGAAGGTCCGTACACACACCACACCACACCACACCACTCCACCCACCACACACCACACATATTGAACGTGCCAGACGCATAGAGTAGTAGACATGGAATTTTTATAATATTCACTCCGACAGACACACAGTGTCGCAGACAAAACATTTTCAGATAGAGAATCTACTGCGAAGTACGGCTAAACGCTTTACAGAAAGACATGTTTCACCATATATCTGTTGAAGATTTGATTTTTTTTGTCACTGTAACTTTTATCACAGTCCACTGCTATGGAGTAAAGGCACATTCACAATGAAAAATTAAACATAACCGTAACATAAACACAGAAGTTTGCGGCCAGGTTACAAAATGGGATCATTCACAATGATTCACATAAACACTGACAATAACATTACCGTCAGACATTAACATGAAAGTTTGCGAACTCCAAACTTTCATGCTTATGTTTCCGTGATTTGCAAACAGAACACAATCGTGGAGCGCTGAAGTAAATGACAGAATATGAGGAAATGGCGTCGTCGTTATGTTTCCATGATTACAAAGTATCTCTGCGATTATGTTTATGTTCCCATCATGAATGATGTTATAACTTGTTGATTTTACTGTAATGTTTACATTTTTAAGTTAACGCTTATGTTATGCTTAATTTTCATTGTGAATAAGCCTTAAGGTACGTTTTCCTCGGTGCGACTATTGGGATGATCGTTCAACGATTATTGTTGAACGATCATCATTGGTTACCATTTCGCTAGGATCGTCTACGATTTATTGATTTTTCACTAATCGCGTGTTTTCATTCGCAATCGCATCGTTCTATAGCAGCCGTGGCGAAAATGTGATCTTGCGCCGAGCCACTGTGTAATCTGCAACGTGCATAGCACCTATGGAGGGAGGCGGACACCCAAAGGGAAAGTGAAGCAACTGTCTGACTTATTAACGGATTTTCATTTTTCTTACGTCAAGCACTCAAATATAATTTTATACATACAAGGCTACAAACTAATGTTTAGTACGTGTAACGAAGAAAGAAATGAACAAGAAAACATAGGACACATTATCACAACCTAAAATTAACTGTCTTCAGTATATGTCTGCGACAGAGTTTCAAAATCAGGAATTATGTCACTTACTGCCAGTCGTAGTTTATCACGAAAGTATTTGTCTGTCAGTCGTGATCTAAATTTGGTTTTTACTATTTTCATTGTTGAAAATAATTTTTCACAAACGTAAGTTATAGCGAACATGGCTTCAACAGAGCAAGCGAATGAACGAAGCTTCGGATATTTATTTTTTTTTTGGCAAGATTTGAAAAGTTCAACATTTTTCAAAATTGTTACAAGTGCACAGAGACTTTCTGAACACTCTGTATAAAATCATATATTTTTGTTGTTATTTAGTCAACTGTCAGAAGACAGGTCTGAATTTCACAAGAAATACCAACAAGGCACCACTTACGAGGCAACTACTGTAGATCAGGAGATAATGGGATAGGATGGCCAGTTCCTTTCCCCCTCCATGATACGATATAATAATAAATTATTATTATTATTATTATTATTATTATTATTATTATTATTACTATTATTGTTTATTACTTACAATTTTATCTATTTTCGATTTAGTAACTTAAATTTTAAATTCAGTCAAGCACATCCCAGCAGTGTGCAGCTCGAATACTAATTTTATTTAGCAGATAGTGTTTGGCCCGCACTCTGTGGGGAAACAAGTGTGCTGCGGTTTCCGCACGTAATCTTCCTTCTTATTTCCTGAATAGAGTGACCTACTTGCGCGATATCACAACGGTCAGTTATCCCAGCGACCAGCCTTCTCACTGCAGGAAGCAAAGTTAATGCCGCTTTCTTCCCCTCACGATGACAGCTAATGTATACAAAACATTATACCACCAGCACACAACCCTAACGCCATACATCTTCCCCAAGACCTAGGCCTTATCTTAGGTGGTCAAAATACACCAAGGATTCACGTCAATCTTTTTCATGGCCGGTAAAAGCTGCTGTAAACAACTAACGTGGTTTATGCAACAGGAATGTGGCTCGATTTAATGTTACGGCCAATTTTTCTCATATTGCAAATGGAATGACAGTTTGCTCGTTGTTTTCATGTTTTTTTAAAAGAAATTTGTGTATGAATGCATGCAGAAGATTTTACAAATTTGCTAATATTTAAACTGTACATGCACAGAAAGTTGGAATCATAATTTGCAAATATTTTTGTAGTTATAATAGGTCATGCTGTATTGTCAAAATATGAACAGCGTATAAAAATAAACTCCAAGTAACTAACATACGTATATTGGATGGTATTTGCCAATATACGTTCTAATGAAGGAATCATATAGGATATTCTAGATTACCTAATGTTTTTTAGCATAGAGATGTATAGGAAAATTATATTATAGTTTTGAGACTTGAAACAGACTCTAGTAATTCAAGTGTTTGTTATGAGTGTTATGACAAATGATGATAATGATGATGATGATGATGATGATGATGAAAATGTATTTTCGAAGTGTAGACCTAACATAGTACATAATAAGTCGTTCTGTAGCTTGTATGTAGTGAAAACGTACTATTTAAGTTGACTTCTTGTAAAAAATATTAATCTTTTCAAAATATGACCTTAAGGGAAGTTCCTTGTTATCACATGCAAAATAATGGTAAAAATAGCCGATCTTTAAGTGATCATAAATATAATACTACTTTATAGATTTTTCATAGATTTATTTAACTAGTGAGTATAAATTAAATTTATAAAACAAAAATGTTTCTAGCCACTACAGTAAAAGCCAGGCTCGTGTACGGTGTGTTCTTAGTCAATAATATAACATACAATTTTTATATATTTATCAGAGCTTTTGCATTTGTTTTAGTGATGTATGCATAGTCTTTAAGCTTTAATTACAGAAAAAATGATTACTCTAGTGTCCTATAATTGAGGTTCTGGCTGATATGTACAGCTGTCAAAAAAAAATGGCCGCACTCGTGAACAGCGAATATTTTCAAAGTCCACTTCGGGTCACGGCGATGTTACACGATGCATGTGCTTGTACAAGCAGTTCCGGAACTATGAAAGTGTTCCATATCTGCGCCTCGTAGACCAGCGATAGAGTGCTTGTTTAATGATTCAAAGGTCGTGGGTTCGGGCCTTCTTCAAGTTTTCATTTTATTTTTTAATCGTTCTTTAGCGATGTAAATGATATTCAAATTATCATTTATATCCAGTTATCGTTCTTTATGGTTACCACGTTATTTATATTTTGTTATCGTTCTTTAGAGATATGAATAAAATTCAGGTCATCATTTGTATTCTGTTATCGTATTATAACGATATGAATAATAATTATTATTGTATCTCCAATGGGGGTTAGCCCTATTTTACATATGTATGTTAGGGCTACAGTTTTATACACAAAAAAGATAAGCATAAAGAGAAATGGAAAAGAAAATTAAATTAGCTTACGCGATGTAAACAAAACATAAACAATCCGTAAATTAGGCATTGCGATTGCAAAACGAATATCAATTTGAAACATACAAAAACATTAACAACACACATATGTAACACTTCTATAACACAAATATGCAGCTTTCCGTACCATACATTATAAATTAATACACAATAGTCACACAAACACAATCAAACTATAATTACGACATTGCGACGACATCAAGCATCCCATAACTGACACACATACATAACAAATCAAGCATCCGTTACAACACATACACTTCAACATAGTAACCACACTTTTAAAAGTTACAAATTTGGCTCCAAGAAGAATAAATAGAACACTGTTACTAATTACTATTCTTCTACAATTTCTTAAATACATCTGTAATAAATCTGTGAAATTCCGATATGAATAATATTCACGTATTTTATATTGTTACCGTTCTTTAGCGATATAAATAATATTCAAGTTATCATTTATATTCTGCTTTCCTTCATCAGCATTATAAAACAATATTCAAGTTATTTATATTGTTATTGTTCTTTCGCAATATATTAATTAAACAAACCGATATTTATCATTTATAATCTGTTATCGTTCTTTCGTGATACTGTATAAATAATATTCAAGTTATTTATATTGTAATCGTTCTTTAGCGATATAAATAACATAAATTTAATATTAGGTTTGAAAAAATCCAATTGCATAATACTGGTATTAGTTTTTCTTTTTGTATTATTACATTATACTATCTTGAACCACAATAAAATGAAAAGGAGTAACGAGGAATTGAACCTGAGACGTTGACATCTAAATTCCGACGTTCGTCCGCTGAGCTACGAGAGCAAAAGTGTAGAAACATTTTCGGAAAAATTGGCCCAATCACACTCTAAGATTTTCTGATGATTCGTAGAAGCTGGTCCAGGATGCGGGGGGCAAAGGCTAATTGAGATTTCTCGGTCTCTGACCGGGTCAAACATCCTGATAGAATTAATATTTAACCCTTGCCGTGACTTTCGGTGAAGTCCGGAGGGCCCAATTAGTTAAATCCACTCTCCTCATCACCACGCTTGGGCCCCCTGGAATTTAATAAGATGCGAAAGAGATAGTGGTGTGCGGAAAGCAACGGGATGTTACCGCATTTAGGCCTATCCTTCCCAAGAAAACTGCAAACATGAACAAAGGAAGCTTTTAATAGAAGAAGAAGGATCTTCTGCGGACCTCTGGAAAAAGAACTAAGGAAGAGAAGAGTGAAGTGCTTTGTGTGGAGTGTGGCATTGTATAGGGAAAGAACATGGACATTACGACGAAATGAAGAGAAACGAATTGAAGCATTTGAAATGTGGATGTGGAGAAGAACGGTGCGTGTAAAGTGGACATACAGAATAAGAAATAAAATTGTTTGAAAAAGTGAGTGAAGAAAGAATGATGCTGAAACTGATTAGAAAGAGAAAAAGGAATTGGTTGGGTCTCTGGTTGAAAAGCATAATAGACGACATTAGGATATGTGGATCATAAGCGGAGACTAAGAGGGAGGCAGAAAATAGGAAAGATTGGAGATTGCTGGGTTTGCAATGAAAGACCTGTCCATGGACAGAACATTTATGTGTGTATGTTCAGAATGCCTGGAATATCGTGTCTAAGAACAGTCGCTATTTGCAAAGACTAGTCAATTCCATGCCCACTCGACTGCAAGATGATCGAGATAAGAGGAAGATAGACTAAATATTGAATTATGGCTTTTTGTTTTGTTTTTTGAACGCTTAATTGTTTGAATGTTTTAAGGCCGACGCCAGTAAATTTGTTATGTTTATGCCACGAAAGATATTTTATTGAGAATAAAATCTTTTTTCTTTCCATTTGCAGCCACAATATCATAATGATAATGATAAAGTCATGGCATAATATATTAATGAACCTGATGTTAATTACTAAAATAATCATAAAAGAGAAAGGAGCCATTATGTCTAGTTTGTCTCTCTCAAAAACAGAACAAAAAAGGACATAAAAAGCACAAGGTTGTAGTCGAACGCAGGACCTCATGAATAAGAGGCCTGAACGCTACCATTATGCTGTCGAATAACACAGATTATACTTCAATTATAACTGTAGATATCAGGCAACGTAGTCCAACAACATGTAACATCGCCTGTCTCCGAATTGTAGCGAAGATACCCGAAGGGAACTTTGTTTCAGGAGAGCGGGCACTTTTTCTTTTGACAGCTGTACACCTATTATCAGGCAGTACATCTCACTTGACGATATGTGTCAGAGGAAGAACAATTGTTCGTATGCATCTGAAGTCTGACTACTGTATTATGTAGCTAGTTGGCGATGTATGCAATGGAGGGGGGAAAGGAACTGGCACCCTACGCCCATTATCTTCTGGTCTAGTTGCCTCATAGGTGGTGTCGTGTTGGTATCACTTGTGAGGTTCAGATCTGTCTTCGGGCAGTTTACTAAACAACAACTCTAGTGTAAAGCTTTCACCTTAAAATCATTTTTTAAATTAAACTTAATTGTTTTTAATTCACCATATGCATGTGATTAGGTGCACTCTATTAACTTACTATAGTTTACATTTAATTTAAATTTTAGCTATTTACTGCAAATAGATACTAAAACACACCCTACAAAAATGATTAATATATCTGCAATAGGGCTTATATGTTTTTGACGGTGATGATTGGAATCCCCATAATATTGCAGATATATTAATAATTTTGGTAGGGTGCGTTTTAGTATGTATTAGCAGTAAGTGGCTAAAATTTCAAATCAATGTGTGCTATAATAACCCGCCAATTCGTGTTTCAAATTCGCCCCAACCACGTATCGCTAGATTACGTTACTCGCTTCAACTCAAGATCACATTGGATACGTTGATCCTTCATCTGTCGATTGCCGTTTACTTCATTGGAATATGTCGTGTAGATTAGAAATTACAGGCGCGACAAAACTGGCCTGGAAATGTATCTGTTAACTTTCTAAGTTGGTACTCTAGTACTGGATCGAATTTACAGATGTACCTATTCATGTCAAAACATAAACATAAAGAATGGAATTATTGTAGAACGAATAAGAGGACCAAATATTGCTACGAGAAGGGTTACGAAGGAAAGCAAAGAGGCAGAAAAGACGGATTTTGCGTGAGCTCGTTACGTGGATTGAGTGATAGGCTGAGATATATTAATATGTAAGTACGCGAAATGTTCAAATTACGTGTTGAGCCGCTGCCAGCTGTCCGCGTCCCTCGTTATCGTCTGTGAGGTGGGGACCAGACCGGATGTGTCACGATGCATCTGCATCGACGTCATACTTCGCACGCTAATTAATGTCAGCAGGGTTCACACCAACAGGATTTCGTATGTATCTTTGTAGCCGGTCTCAAACTTCAAGTGTGAAATGTAGTATTCAGAATACTACGAACTTCCTCGTACTAGATTTTAGGTAAGATAACTTCATCTGCATTAGAGAGCTGAAAAGTTTATTAGAACCGGTTTATATTCGACCGGACAGAGAACGTCCGTCAAGGACGAGCATCCGACCGAATATTCGACCTTCAAGCAGTTACCCTAATGTTTTGCAGGCCAGACGGAACATCAGGCGCACTTCATCATTCACGAATATTTGACGTTTTCTTAGTACACAAATAGAGTAAAATAATGGATATCATTGAATAAATCCTGCTATAATAGCAAATACTGCTCCTATTTATAATATATAGTGAAAATGATCTGATATTATTTATATTCTTCTATCAGTGTTACGGGATTGATGTTTGCAGCAAGAGAGAACGATAACTAACTTCTCTTCTCAATTCTGTAAGACCCTAGGATTGCACAAATCGTTTCTGAATGAACTGGCCCTCCTCATAATTAGAGAGTCAGTCAAACTTTTACGAGACCACCTATATGGACTCTAATTCAGTGTACTGAAAAAACTAGCGCAACATTATTTTTTTTTCTCTTATTAGCTTTCATTGCTTCTTTACTTGTAACTTTTTTTATTCTGTAAATTGCCATTGTTTGTTTGTTTGTTTGTTTGTTTGTGTACTTGTTTACTTTTTTTCTTACTCTGTTATCTTTAATTATTTATATTGTTTTGTATGCTTTGTCTAATGGCAGCCTCTAATTTGAGGAAGCAAAATAAAATACAATAAATATTATTATTTAATTCTATAAATTACTTTACATATATTCCAGGAAATTTACTTTTTCTAATTAAAAAATGTGTTCGCATGATCGGATACTTTATTACATTTAATAGTTACAGTAGTTAATTTGAATGTTCACATTTAAATACATTTATTTTAACAATATTTTCGTTCTCATTCTCGTTCTCGTTTCCGTTCTCGGTTTATTGTGGACCAGCCTTTACTTCAAAAAAAGTTCGCTACCTTTCTCGTAACAAAGGTCTATTACGATTCGTGTCGGCTGGAAATGGATGTCGTGTGTTTACACTGAAGTTGCATTGGTAATAACTTCAAAATTCCGCTAAACATAATTATATTTGAAGCAATACAAGTCAAGATTGCCTACAAATAAACAAATCCGTCTAAAACCGTTGATTGACAACAGAAAATACGTACAAATATCTGCTTACCCGCTAAGTGACATCTTTACTTCTCTGACACCTTGAAAATTCATTGCACCTGGCAAAAATTTCTTTAAGTAAACTAATCCTGATCGATAATGAATAGTTCATAATTGTTATTGACAAAAATTTTACGCTTGCAATAAGTAGCTTCGTTGTTGTAACATTTAATGAGTTGTTTTAAAACAAAGGCCTAAATCAGTGGTTGCCAAACACCACGAAATTGTGACGTAATAGAAATGCAACCCGCACACCACTATCGCAGGGAGAGGGGTGGAGTGGGTATCACCTCAGGTAATGCAGTGAGTAACAGTGCAGAGACGGACTGTGACCAAAAATCAAAAGCGATATAATATTCTTCTACTTATTAACTATATACACTTTTTTCCACGTTAATTTTTTATCCTATTCATTATTTTTGTGTTATTAATAAACTAAAATAAATTTATTTTCTTATTTCCCATAAAAAGAACGTGTACTTTACATCAGCAGATATTTGAAATTAGAAAAACGTACCAGCATGATCACGAAGTTGTAAATTACACTACATACTTAAAAAAAAAAAAACATCGAAGTATTTTACTCCGATCAAGACATAGAAGCCGATACATTTTATTGTTTATTTATTAATGAAATATTCAAGTTACAGGTAAGGGCGTGGTAGTCTTCATAACGAGAAGAATAATTACAACGTACATTGTTCTTTTATACGCCATTTAAAATTTTACAACACATTAAGTATCTCATATTTTTGCCATCTGCACAAAATAAATAATCCTTAAAATTAAGATTTTGCTTATTATCTGTTTTCGAAAAGACATCGAAACATATTATCCTACACACTTGCAACATTACATGGGTACGTCCGGTGCTGATAAATGTCTTTACTTATATCGAAGTGATGGCTGTGAACAGAGGGTGGGAGTATGATGCCATGGTTACGCTTGAGTGGAGGCAGGGGCATGTGTCGTGACACAGCTTTTGGCCATCACTGCCCTAAATCTTATTATAAAATGAACGACTTTGTCAGAAAAAAAATTGATCCTGTCTGTATGATTTTCTTACAAGTTATTGAGTGGAAGTATAATATGTGGTTGGAATATTAAAATATATTTTTAAATCAACCTGGTATTCCATCATATGTGATTCCTTTATATTACATCAACTCCCTTCCATTGGATTCCAACAACTGCAAACTCAATATTCCAGTTGAGGCGGTGTGACCTCAAACGACTGTTTCTTGGACTTGTCAACTTGATATAATATGCAAATAAAAATAAGCAGTTTCCTTCACTTTAAACTTTGTTTATTGCACTCTTAAAACCTCCCACCTCGCGTGCCAAATCCCCCGATATTTGTTTTTGTAAAATAAAGTAATAGTAGCTTTATTTACCGTTAGAAGCGCTGAATACGTGCAGTGAGTGTATCAATTTATACCCTCCGGGTACGAGATCCTGCGTTCTTCTTGGAACATTCAATACGTGTTCTTCAGTTTCAATTTTCCAAGTAAGACAGCTGATATTCATTCCTCAGCTTCATTTCCTTCCCTTCCTGTAAACAAAAAGAAATACTTACTCCTCCATATTCGTTACATACACGGGAAAGGCAATCGCCGTAGGTCTATATACCCAACTTATGAACTGCATTGGATTATAATTAATTCCTCCTAGGAAATTTCATTCCTGCTTTAGACTAATGTCTTGCTCGATACTGCAATAACATACTACAGGAATTTCATGAATTATTTTATCTCAAGATTTCTATAAAACTCATTCTTTAACTGTCAAACTTGCTTTCTTGACCATTTAGCTAAACCCGCCTGTCTCTGTTTAAACATTATTATTATTATTATTATTATTATTATTATTATTATTATTATTATTATTATTATTATTGTCCCGCGCCGTGGCGTCGTGGTCTAAGACATCCTGCCTAGGACTCGCGTTACGGAATGCGCGCTGGTTTGAGTCATCATGGGGAAAGTAATTTTCTCATGAAATTTCGACCAGTGTATGGGACCGGTGCCCACCCAGCATCATGATGCACTTCGGGAGCTACGATAGGTAGCGAAATCCGGTTTCGAATGCCAGCTATAACGGCTGGGGGGGGTCATCGTACTAACCACACAATATCTCCATTCTTGTTGGATGATCGTCCACCTCTGCTTCGGCATGTGTGCGTGAGGCCAGCAGCCGGCTAGTCGGTCTAGATCATTCACAGGCTGTAGCGGCACGGATTATTATTATTATTATTATTATTATTATTATTATTATTATTATTATTATTATTATTACTATTAGTATTATTATTGTTATTTTTTTATTTTTTTTTTTAAATCTCCTTCGTACACACCTTTCTACTTTTCGTTAATCTTCCTCTTGCTTTTAATACTGTGTCCTTATTCATTTCGTTCTTCTTTTTGTATAGTTTTCTCGTTCTTTTTGTCCACATTCTTCTTGTTGTTATTTTTCAATTTATATTTTTAGTTTTCCTTGTCTGCTTTTCTTTTTCTCTTCGTTCTGCTTTCCCTTTTCTCTTTGTCCTTAATGTTCTTTCACTGTTTATTTTTATGGATTTCTTCTTTTCCTATTTTTCTCTTT
Source organism: Periplaneta americana (assembly GCF_040183065.1). Taxonomy (NCBI): domain Eukaryota; kingdom Metazoa; phylum Arthropoda; class Insecta; order Blattodea; family Blattidae; genus Periplaneta; species Periplaneta americana. The sequence goes on along the minus strand of NC_091124.1, from coordinate 71,488,836 downwards.
TTTCTTTTTGTCCATTTTTCTTGTTATTCTTTTCCCATCATTTTCTTGTTCTCGTTTTGCCTGTTTATCTCGGTTTTCGTTTCCTATATATTCAATTTATTATTTTCCCATTCCACTTATTTGTTCAGTTTCCCTTGTTTATTTTCTCTTTCTTTTTATTTGCACTTCACGTTCTTCATTTCCCGCTTTGTTGTTCATGTTTTACTCTCTGTTTATTTTTCTTGTTCTCATTTTTATATTTCTTCTACCTTTTTCCTTTGTTTTTCTCGCTCTTTCTGTCTGTTTATCCCGTTTTTCTATTTGCTTATATTGTTCTTGTTATTATTTTTCTTTTGTTTTTCTCGTTTTTCTTTTTATCAACTTTTATCGTTTTTATCTTTATTCTACTCGTTCTTCATCTTCCCTTTATATGTCTAGCTTTCCTCTTTGTTTTTTGTCGTTATTATACTGTATTATATTTATTCTACTCCTTCTCCCTTTATTTTTCTCTTCTTTGTCTATTTTTATCGTTCTTTCATATTCTTATTGTTCTACTATAGCCCTTTAATCCTCTCGTTTTCTTTTTTGTCTTCATTATTCTTAATTATACGTTTGTCTTTATTCCTCTCGTTTTCCTTTTCGTCTGTTTCTATTTTCTCTCCTTATTCATTCTAGTAGTTATTTTTGTCTTCATTTGTCTCTTTTTCGTCTTTGTTTCCGCTTTTCCTTGTAATTTTTTCGCTTTCATTACTAATTCCACTAGTTTTCTTCTTGTCTCTGTTTATCTCATTCTTTTCGTCTTCATACTCCTCGTTTTCACTTGCATCTTTTATTCTTCTTGTTTCCACTTTTGTCTTTATTGTTCTTTACGTAATGATTATGTTCTTGTCCTACAGAATTTATCTGTTATGGAAAGAGTTGATATTAGAAGGGAAAAATTCGCTTCGGCGCCGGGGATCGAACCCGGGTCCTTGGTTCTACGTACCAAGCGCTTTAAAGACTGAGCTACGCCGAAGTTCAATCCACAGCACCGGATCGAATCCCCCTTCTCTAGTGTTTTTCCATTTGTGGCCTTACTCCATGTTCGACATATATGTTAACAAGTTATGTTAAGTCGCAAAAGATTATGTTTAAGTAGATTCTTCGCCCAACAGTGCATATAATGTGGAATCCCGGCCACCAAGTCATTCAGTTGAGTGCGCTCCTTGTACGAGTATAATGGCAGTTCACTTAATATAACTTGTCAACATCTATGTCGAACATGGAGTAAGGCCACAAAGGTAAAAACACTAGAGGAGTGGGATTCGATCCGGTGCTGTGGATTGAACATCGGCGTAGCTCAGTGGTTAGAGCTCTTAGTACGTAGAACCAAGGATCCGGGTTGGATCCTCGTCGCCGGAGCAAATTTTTCTCCTCTACAGTAATATCAATTTATTCTCTCGTTTTCACTTTTGTCTTTATTCATATTATCTTCACATTTGTTTCTATTCTTCTCCTTTTCACTTTTGTCTTCATTCTTCTCATTTTCACATTTGTTTCTATTCTTCTCGTTTTCACTTTTGTCTTCATTCTTCTCATCTTCACATTTGTTCCTATTCTTCTCGTTTTCACTTTCGTCTTCATTCGTCTCATCTTCACATTTGTTTCTATTCTTCTCGTTTTCAATTTGTCTTCATTCTTCTCATCTTCACATTTGTTCCTATTCTTCTCGTTTTCACTTTTGTCTTCATCCTCCTCATTTTCACATTTGTTTCTATTCTTCTCGTTTTCAATTTGTCTTCATTCTTCTCATCTTCACATTTGTTCCTATTCTTCTCGTTTTCACTTTTGTCTTTATTCTTATTATCTTCACATTTGTTTCTATTCTTCTCGTTTTCACTTTTGTCTTCATTCTTCTCATCTTCACATTTGTTTCTATTCTTCTCGTTTTCACTTTTGTCTTCATTCCTCTCACCTTCACATTTGTTTCTATTCTTCTCGTTTTCACTTTCGTCTTCATTCTTCTCATTTTCACTTTTGTTTCTATTCTTCTCTTTTCCACTTTTTTCTTTATTCTTCTCACCTTCTAATTTGTTTCTATTCTTCTCGTTTTCACTTTTGTCTTCATTCTTCTCATTTTCACTTCTGTTTCTATTCTTCTCGTTTTCACTTGTCTTCATTCTTCTCATTTTCACATTTGTTTCTATTCATCTCGTTTTCACTTTTGTCTTTATTCTTCTCATCTTCACATATGTTTCTATTCTCGTTTTCACTTTTGTCTTCATTTTTCTCATTTTCACTTACTTTTAATTTTCCCGTTTTCACGTTCGCCTTCTTTATTTTTCCCGTTTTTATTTTTGTCTTTATACTTTTCTTTTTCGCTCTTGTCTTTAATCTTTTTCATTTCACTTTTTTCTTTATTCTTCTCCTTTGCAAATTTGTCTTTATTTCTGATTTTCACTTCTTTTTTCTTTATTTTTACCATTTTTATTTTTGTCTTTATTCTTCTCGTTTTCCTTTTATGCCTTTTTCTCTATTTTTAGTTATTCATTCTGTTCGTTTTTATTTTGCCCTTTGCTCTCTATTCCCTCTTGGTGTTCTTCGTTTCCCCTGGAGAAAATTTCGGCCACGTTAGGTAGCGAAATCCAGTTACGAAAGCCACCTATAACGTCTGGGAGGGATCATCGTGCTAACCACACAATACCTCCATTCTGGTTTTCTTTATTGTCTTTCAAATGGAAAATGAAGGAATCTCTCTCAAAAATTTTGACACGAGTCGGATTTTATTTAGGCATATTGTCATACATAAAAAATCATTCGTTCTAGCGCGACTTTTCGGATGTCATTTGAATTATCTACAATTAATTTAATACACACACTCAAATAACAAGGAACTAAGAGGTTTATCATACTGCACACTGCACGATGAAGGTAAATAAGGAACTAAACAGTGCGACATACACGCGCGTCACGTGGACTTGGGGCATGACATTAGCTGACTGCGATCCTGCACGCTTTCTCGGCCCAGACCCGAAGCGAACGCTCTGTATTTGTCCGTAGCGAAGATACCAGCCTTGCTGAGAAGTGGATTAAAATCGCAACTACAGCGGTATTTGGCATCAGTAAACTACCTACTCAATCTGGATAAGAATTATTAATATGAAGTTATTTAGAACGGTTACTATATTACTTAATTTTTCTCACTATTAAACTTTAAATGTTACGTCTTGAAGTGTTATATTTGAATATATTCATCTCAGTGTACGGCATTCAGCAGGTGTAAAATCGTATGTTGTAATACAGCCAAATTAAATGGAGCAGAGAGGAATTTGCGACCATTTGGCACAAACAGAGCAGGTGGAGACCGTGATCCTGCCTGGTATTTGAGAGCTTCCTCTACTAATAACCCTAGGACAATGTCCTCTCAAGCTGATTGTAGTGGATAGTAGATGTGACACATTGTATTCTGCTGTTTTATAATTCACGGATTCGGCACACAAATGGTTGCTTTAAATCATGCAGTTGCAACAGGTGTGTGATGGAGCGAGCATTTTACTGCCGCTCGCTTTATGAATGTCAGCGTCTCCTTAAGTAAAGGTGAAAGCTCACTAAGAGTAGGGACAAATGAGTATCCTTTAGCTTTAATCGTGTAATTTCCATGACAATGACAATACGTGTACCATCGCGTGACAAAAAATAGCAGTACCACTATCAATAGAAGTGCTGTGGTTCTTGGAGTAGGAGTAATAGTATAGTTCATCGCTATTGAGTAACGGTTAGCATGCCTAACCGTAAAAGAAACTTGCCCGGGTTCAAATCCTGATTGAGGTTTTTTCCCGGGATTTTTCCCTCAGCCCATTAAGAATAAATGCTAGATTCTGGACGCATTTCGCTGACATTATCACCTTCATCTCACTCAGATGATAAGTAACCATATCAGTTGTTAAAGCGTCGTAAAATAACCAGTTAAAAATAGCAGTATCGGAATCAATAATATACGTTTTCATGTTACAAGCAGTGACATTAGTTTTTGCGCTATAGTACGTTCTGTCTTTGAAGGAATATCAAGGTCACAGTAAGAGAGAGAAAAGAAGCACGCCCTCCTAAGCGGGACCTGTAGGAATCTGCACTGCCTATAGGTACCGCTGAGAGTCGGATTAATGTTTTAAATTTAAAAAAATATATATATATATCTCATTCTCAAGATTAGAAGAGGAAAATAAACTCAAATTCTAGTTTTCAATTAGTGGTAATGATGTAATATAATAACGTTCAAACTGGGTTATTTAAATATAAATTAAAGGCATGAAGATCCCGAACGGCGAAAGTACTTGTCTCTCTAGTTCAATCTAGATTAATAATGTAAAAGATTGATATTTCAATCACATTGGGATCGTTGTTGATAGATTATACGAGTAAAAAACTTGTATTAAAATGTTATTCCGGTTAACAAAATGAATAATGATGTCTGTAGACTGTGTTAGAAAAATTCATTGAAATCCTACTACTTCATGAGAAAATTCGTGTTTGAAGTTCTTTTAACAAGACTTTTTGTGTGTTTTTTTAAATTATCATAAGTTCGCTGGAAAGTTAAAATTTTTAGGTTATGTTGAGCAGAGTTTCCTTAAGGGGACACTCAACTTAAAAATTGGAGAAAAAGTGTCATAGAAATGAAAAATTAAATTTCTACACTAATTTACGTGACAGAATTAAATCAATACGCAGAATTCTTCCCCTATTCATTGAGAAGTCACAGTCAAATGCACAAAGCCAAAAAATAAAAAATGATAATTAAAAGTGATATTTCAATTAATGATTGATTAAAAATTGAAATATTTTTTATTTTGAAAAGTATTTGATCTAATGAGCTGAGATTTTGCATGTTACTTTCCATGTGTATATTAAACGTTTTCTCCAAATTTGAAAAAGATTGGTCAAGTAGGAAAAAAGTTCCAAAATATAGTTGAGTGTCCCCTTAATCTATCTAAAAATTTGAAATGGCTAGCTTTGAAAGTTCTTGAAATAGAGAGCAAAATGTGGGATGCTAGCCTATATTATATAGTAGATTAACATTATCTTCTTATCTTAAGCCAAGTGACTGAGCCCCGGCCAATCAACCAGCTGCCACTGATTCCTATTAATAATGATTCTATCATCGAATATTATATAAAGTTCTTCCACTCAATATTGGACAGAGATTGGTGTCGCAAAATCTTATAGGAAAAAAACAGAAGCATGCTCTGTCTAGTAAATCACAAATAAAGGTGCACAAACTGACCTCCATAAGTCTTTCGGCGTTAAAATTTGTGCATAAAATAGGGCTGTTATCCTGAAACTGTTCGCAGAGTGGTGTATTTCTATTTTTACATAATATAGTGTCGTTTCATGAAGGAGGTTAGGTTTATCGGTGCTCTAATTTCTGTTCTGCATATTCAAATACCCGTGGCGAAGAAATCAAGCCTCTTCCGAGAACAGAATGAGATTATGGTACATTTCACCGTCATGCACTCCATTTAAAATCCACTCAAAATCAGTCGATTACAAAATTGTCGTATAGTATTTGTTGCACAATTGTGAATTTTTAATATTTTAACTTCATTAGCTTTGTAGCATTTCACACAAAAATGTAAGACATTTGTTTCCTGGAGAGGACAAGAAAGCTATGTTTCTGGGGAGAATTTTTCAAGCGATTCTTAATATTGTTCAAAATTTCTTCGGTGAGGTAGTAGGCCTAGGTCTTCTGCTGAGTTTCTTAATTGTAACATTTCCTGTCTCCTGGAATTCATTTACAATACAATTCATCATTGGGCGGGTTGAAATGTTAACATCAGTTAATCTTTCCTGATGCTGTTTTCGAACTTCGCGAGCCGAATGCATTAATACATGCAACTAGTTAGTTTACATAACTCGCTGTTGAATAGAGAGAGAATCCGGAAAGGGACAACAAGAATTACCGTTTTTTTACAGCAACGTAATTAATTTCTTTCTACAGTGCGTTCGTAGCTCGGCCTGACTTACCGGTCGTTTACGTGTTACTCTGGCGGCAGGCGCGCCAATCTTCACCCAGTCCAAGACCGCAGAACGGTCCGGCCGAGCTACGAACGCACTATATATAGAAACAATATTTCCACATATTTAAACTTTTTTAGCACCCATCCCTTAAAAGGAATGATTAATTCATTTAAATAAGACTATTCAAATCATGATTTAGAATGAACAAAGAAGAAATAAAAAGTTATATAGATATATCCTGGAGATTTGATGCATCAATATGAAATTTATGGAAAAAATGTACTAAGAATTTTGAAATAGTTGTTTTGTCATTTTAAACTATAAATTATATACATGAACACACACTATAACACCTAATCTTCACTAAGACTGAGATAAGCTAACACAGCGACGCAGTCACTGTTAGCAATGTTACCGTGTTTACTCAACGATAACACGCTCTCGCCGAAACCGGTGCGTGGCAGCGCATCGGCCGATAGTCTACTTGAGTGATGTGGTGACCAACTCAGCTGCTCTTACTAAGCAGTGTGTGTACGCACGAGCAAAAAATACGTCAGATCTGCTCTTGAATACTGCACATGTGCAGCGAAGAGTTCTCTTCCACAAAGAGCACGACCATCACTGGTCTACTTTCTGCTCCGTACTAAGAATGTAATCTACTCACTTAGTACTTACGTTTTTCATTCTGATATTACTGAAAATCTGGTAGGTACTCGTACATATATTCCATCGCGACTGTCGTGCTTGGTTTCTCTAAGAAAAGGGTAAAGTTACCATTATGATAATGTAATGTATGAGCCTTCGCAGTGATTTGCTTGCTATAAATATTTTCAATTTCATGACAGTGTATTTGCTACTCAGAGATGATAATCTGATAGAAGAATGATTAACTGACAATTACATGGACTATTACACTTTCACATCATACTGTACTATTGACCAATAAAACGGTAGGGAACGACGTGTCTCACTCAATCATTGCTGCTTATCCTACAACTTTTATTACATCCCTAGCATTTGTTTTTATGACCTCGCTAACATTTGTTTGTTTTTATCACCTCCCTAGCATTTATACATATTCCTATATGAGGCCTCGCCGTCCTCATTGAATAATAAACACTACCTATATGTAGTCAACATGCAGATACCGGCGCCGTGAATCGGGTCCCGGCATAGCTCAGATGGAAAGAGCGCTCAGCGCGCAAAGCTGAGAGGTCCTATGTTCGATTCCCGGTGCCGCAACGAATTTTTCTTGAATAATAGATACCCCTAACAGTTGTTTCTTTGTTTACCAACATTGTACTTTCAATAATTATACTTTTTTAAATGATTCATGCTTATTTCAACATCCTTAATTAAAACTTTTCTATATTTATCTTGTTTATATTATTTAGGTTATGTTATAGCTTCTTCTGTATGAGATTATAGATAGTCACGTATCAGAGATTGTTTAATATATTATATTGATAATTGAAGTGGAATACAACTGTCATAATAAAAATGAAACTGCATCAACAGAACCTTCTTGACTAGTAATCAATTAAGATTGTAAAGTTGGCACAATGGTAACAAGAGAATAGCTAATCATAACACATTACTGCCATCTAGCGGAATATTTGTAATGATGAGATGGTACAATAATACATTTTTGATACAGTTTATTATTTTAATAAGTCAATTAATATTTAATTGTATTAGAGTACTTTATTTCTTCTAATCTTTATATAATTTCTTCTAATCGTGTAATATTCAATTAAATCTAACTCGATTTTTTATTTTCTCTAGATAAATCAAAACTTGTAGTGAAGTTGCTGTAAATAAAATAAGAAGTGAACTATTTTCCTCGTGTCCTATCTTAAAGTAGACTGTCTGATATTATCGCCTAGGCTGCTTTGGAAATAAACTGTCCTCAAACTTGCTGAGCTATGACTGAACCTCAGAATGAAGTTCTGTCTTCTTACTACGTCCTACTTATTTAGAATACGAATCCCCATATCCGCTCGAAGGACCTAACAACAAACATCACGAAGTAGAAATAAGAACGACTAAGATCCACTTTAAAAATAAACTAGAGCAAGTTCCTCTTCTATGCCATTCGGGATGTATTTGTGCTTATGTCACGTCTGTAAGATTTGTGCCACCCTTTGCATATTTATGATGCAGAACCAACCGTTCAACCAAGGAATCCTAACAGTAAAGAATTTGTACCGAGTTCTCGTTACATAGTGATACGTGAGCTTCAAATCTGTGTTTCATAGATGACGTTATTTCATCAGAATAGACAACAGATATTATATTTATTGTATATTTGATTCTACAAAACTCTGATTTGCATATTCATTACAAAACTGAACTGACGTTTTTGAACGCTGAAAGGTATGTGGTTTTCAGCGGATAATTTCCATTGAAATAAATTCCTGCAATTAAATATGTTCATATTCATTATGAATTATCTTTTTTTCTCTTTGACACAATATTTGTATTTATTGTTTAATTTATAGCACCCGGAAGCGAACTATATATTCATCTAACATAATCAGGTTACTGTTTAATGGTTGCCATGCTTGCGAATCTGTTGTTCAAACCGAGGATGTTAGATTGTAGAGAGCGATATAATTCTTAGTGCGGCTTGCTTCGGAAAGGAAGCAAAACAGTGGGTTTTCTGTCGTACATTTACAGCATATAAAAGGAGTCGCTTCCTTGATAGAGGGCGTCAGGCAAAATCTGTTAGCCATTTCGTTTCCAAGTTTAACTTCGAGGCAATTATAGTCTGTTTTTCATACAGAAGGAAACTTCCCGCTGAAATTTCAAATGGTCTGACCACTACATTTCGAAGTAGGGCTACTCTGCAGGATGTATAAGAACTAACTAAAGGAATATACAGAGTGATTCAAAACCTCTGCGACAAACTCTGAGGGGTGATAGATCTAACAATAAGAAACACTTTTTATTAAACAACCTAGCCTATATCTTTTGACGCGTCGTTTCGAAGTTACCGTTGAAAATGTTTTTGCGCGGGCGTACGTCAGTGTATGGGAATGTGTGCACCCTTGTTTGTTTGTTTGTTTGTTTGTTTGTTTGTTTGTTTGTTTGTTGAGATGTTTGTAAGAGACGAGAAGGGTTGTTGTTGTTGTTGTTGTTGTTGTTGTTGTTGTTGTTGTTGTTTGTTTACGTTTAATGTTCAATACCTTTTCCTTTCAGTTTAGTGTAATCATCAATTGAAAATGGATGTCTACGCGGTCTTCCACCAATGCACCGGCGACGAAGAGACCTATCATATCGAAGGCGCTGATAAAGTCGAGCAAACATTGTGTGGTGAGGGTGATTTCTGTTTTGAAACTGTTGTTGGTATATGTGGAGAGCTCTTCTTCCGTTTCCGCGAAACTCTCCATAACACATTACCATGTCGGCTAACTCGGGAAAAGTGTAGACATCCATTCTCAGTTGATGATTAGACTGAACTGAAAGGAAAAGGTATTGAATATTAAACGTAAACACACAACAACAATCTTTCTCATTTCTTACAAACATCTCAACAAACAAACAAACAAACAAACAAACAGAGATGCACACATTAGCATACATTGACATACGCCCGCGCAAAAACATTTTCAACGGTCACTTCGAAACGACACGTCTAAAGACATAGCTTGTTTTAAAAAAGGGTTCCTTATTGTTTGATCTATCACCCTCAGAGTTTGTCGCAGATGTTTTGAATTACCCTGTATATAAACGCAAGGTACAGAACTACAGTAAGAACAATTTCATTTAAAAATATTATGATCTTCCTAATTCCTTTATTTTCCTCATTGTTCTTAAAAATTATCTGCGGCGGGCAACAATCTCCCCACATTCCATTTAATATTTCTTACAGACCTCGTTCCTGCTGTACTGGAATCCAATAGTTTTTAGTACTCTCCGCAATGAGGAACGTGAAATTTTAATCTGTAGTGTTTTGTGAGCGTCCGGCAAAATATTACTTAAACTTTGTATAAAACAAAAACTCTCCGTCTTAGTTTCCTAATAAAATATGTCCAATGTTGTAACAGGATAGTCGCGAATAGCTTACACTTCTTTTTACACAGGGGATTTTAAGCTTTTCTTCGCGTTCTTTTTGTTTCCTGTAACTATATAGGCCTACCCACTTTTAGACACATTCCTCTCTTTAAACGGTCTCTTTAATACATGACGAATTGTCATTCCTTGCGTTGTTATATTCGCTCTATAAACACATAAAAACACAGTTCTGAACTGTTACAGCTCGGAAAAAATCAATGTGATAGATAACAGTGATTTTGTCGCAGGATGATTCGTGGCGATTGCGAAGCTCCGTTTCCTGTCTCTAGATTTCCAAGTTGTCTAGAACTCAATTGCACTGTCATCTGCTTATCTCCGAACAAATCATGAGAAATACCAATGTATGTTCATCATGAGCCGACATGTTGTATTTATCGCTCTTCTGCGAATTGAGTTCATAAAACGGTGCCATGTCTTATATCAGCAACGGTGATTAGCACGGCTAGTATACTGAAAACAAAACAAGCTCTGACTTCTGAGCTGTGTTATCGCTATTTTGGGCGCGTATATTCGCCCAATAATGGTTACGAATTATTAAGTGAAACATTTGTATAAGAATATAGTGAGTACATAGCTTCAGTATTTTAGACCTCAGTTATTTTGTCCTTTAAGTTAATCTTCTGACTGCCAGTGGGTTGGACTCTGGACCTCTGCCATATATACGTATATGAGTAATCTTCGCTGAGAGTCACATATTGGGCTGAGATAACGATTTCTCGGAGGTTTGATTTTGGAACTGCAGTCACAGTCTGAACCAGTGACAAAATCACAGGTCTTCAAATCACCACCACTGTTAAGCATACAAAACACAATATTCTTATTCTAAACGAAAAATAGTTGTAAATAACATGCTTAAAAACTGAACTTAGCTAGTCTAGCAAGCCTAGACTGAGGGAGGATAACAAAATAACGTTAACATGTTGTAGAACATCTTGTCAAGCAACTATATAATAGTGAACGTTAATATGTTGTAGGAACATCCTGTTAAACAGGTATGTGGTAGTGAACGTTAATATGTTGTAGGAACATCCTGTTAAACAGGTATGTAGTAGTGAACGTTAATATGTTGTAGGAACATCCTGTTAAACAGGTATGTGGTAGTGAACGTCAATATATTGTAGGAACACCCTGTCAAACAGGTATGTGGTAGCAAATGTTAATTTGTTGTAGGAACATTCTGTCAAACACATATATGGTAGTGAACATTAATTTGTTGTAGGAACATTCTGTCAAACAGATATGTGATAGTGAACGTTAATTTGTTGTAGGAACATCCTGTCAAACAGATATGTGGTAATGAACGTTAATTTGTTGTAGGAATATCCTGTCAAACACATATGTGGTAATAAACGTTAATTTATGGTAGGAACATCCTGCCAAACAGGTATGTGGCAGTGAACGTTAATATGTTGTAGGAACATCCTGCCAAACAGGTATTGGTAGTGAACGTTAATATGTTGTAGGAACATCCTGTCAAATAGGTATGTGGTAATAAGTAGCACATCTACAGTCCCTCTTGTTACTAATTGACCTGGTTCGTCCTAACGTTTAAGCTCAACTGCGGGAAGCTTCTATATATATGAAACAGAGTATTATTATTATTATTATTATTATTATTATTATTATTGTAGTAGTAGTTGACGTTTTTCCCGTTTCCCTATGTTAGACCTCAACATCATTCTGTACGATGTCCATTCCGTTATTATTCCATAGCATTCCCCGATCCCCAGCTGGTGAAGCACAGACGGAACTTGTCAAATTAGTGGTAATTCATGCCCATATCTCACCAAACACCATCTCAATATAACAAAATTCTATTAATAATCTAGTATTTGATACAGGTTCTTCAAATAAACGACTGAAAACATCGTTTTATTCCTCAGCTTAATTTGTATTACTACATAATCCTGCGTAATTTAAAAGATTGGCAGCAATGTTAATTGCTATAAAGTGTAATGAGGTAGTGTGGTACAGGTTATTAAACACGGATGTTTGAGATTTAATGGCAGATGCCCTCTTGTTAGCGTCAGTTTATACGAACTACTAACTAATGAGGCACGGGGAAAAGTGGTGCGAAAAATCTGTTGAGAAGCTGCAAAGCATGCTCTGTGTCACATCGATTATTAAATCTCTTAGAGGCGATGGCTTTAAAGCCGAACTCTGCTGCTGGCTTCCCGGACCTTCCTGCCATCTCCACACGTGTACTTGTTCATATCGGTCGGAAGGGAGCAGAATAACAAACTTCCGAAGAACTTCGTGAAGAATGCAATGAAAAAGGTTGAATTTTACTTTTGTCTCTAGAAGAAAATATGCATAGGCCTACTTATATGTCGAGTGGAAGATCATTTTTTACTTTCCATAACACTAATAATTATAGATTGTTATTTCCTAAAAATTTAAGGATATCTTTATGTATCCTCAACTATTAATGATAACTTGGTAATCATATGTTTTGTAATAATAATGAAATGTAATAGAATTTAGAAGTTATAACTCTCTTTGAAAGATAAGCCGGCGTGGCTCAATCGATTAAGGCGCTTGCCTGTTGGTCCGAAGTTGCACTCGGGCGCAGGTTCGATCCCCACTTGGGCTGATTACCTGGTTAGGTTTTTTCCGAGGTTTTCCCCAACCGTAAGTTGTATGCCAGGTAATCAATGGCGAATCCTTGGCCTCATCTCGCTAAATATAATCTCCCTATCACCAATCTCATCGACGCTAAATAATCTAGTAGTTGATACAGCGTCGTTAAATGACCAACCAAAAAAAAAAAGATAAGCAATATATGAAGTGAGTACGAGGGGCATTTTATAAGTCATAGCAACTATACTTTATCAGCTAAATAAAGTTGCAAGAATAGAAATTCACTGTATGCAATTGAAGATCATTGGAATGTGCTTCGCAATGCTAGTACCAAATTGGGTCCAGTTACAGGAGACAATGGGTAAGGGGAATTGAAAGATGCGTAAATAGTAATCATTGTTTTATAACACACAAAAGGAAACAAAATACATTACTCACAATTAACACCATTCAAAATAATCCCCCAAGGCTTCCACACATCTTTGTCAATGGTGATGTAGGCATTGAATACCATTGGCTGTGTGCTATTCGTCTACATGTACCAACTCTCCCTGTCCTCCCTGTTTGCAAACCGCTTCCCAAGTAGTACCTTCTTCAATTACGGATTGAGATCAAAGTCGTATGGACTGAGATCAGGCGAGTAGGTAGAGTTTTCCTAGATCTCTCACTCCTACCGCTGCAAATTGTTCCTGACAGGAGGCAACGCACTATCACCCAATGCTTCTCGTAGCTCAGAATGACACTGACGAGCATTTTTGCCGCAAAGAACTGTAATTTTCACGTATGAACGCTGTTCAACTTTACTTACATCCATCTTGGAGCACAGCCTCTAGCATACTAACTTTTGCGTGTACTGTCAACTAGCCACCAATGCACACATACGCAATCTGGCGGTGGCATCCCGTACAGTGTAGAACAAGTTTTGAAACGTATATACTGAACTAACCAAATTTTCGGTTATTCGAAAGATATAACATAGTTGCCATGACTTATGAAATGACCCTCGTAGATGTTTTTCAAACGAACTCCTCCTCTCTGCCACAAAGGGCGTAGAGAACTAACGAAAAACTCTGAAACTAGTGGCACATTCAGCTCCCCTCTAGACTATGAATCATCCTAGGAGAGCTCACGATGCTGCTGGGTTTTGTTTCCTAAATCTCCTCTGTAGGCAACATAAAGTTTCCTGAGGTAACAATGTCTGATGTAACTTAAACGTGGACAGTCTAGTAGAATATGACGTGATAAGCTAGAGGATTTTTAATATTCCAAATAGCTATAATAAACGAGTAGACCATAACCCTATTCTGATATAAATAAAGAAGCTGGGTTTCAAAGTTGTAGCCAATAATAGTGAATGGCGCTAACTTCTTTTTCACAGTATAATTGACTAAGTTCGCACCATTCACTGTAATTTTATTGACCACAACTTCCATAACATAAATTTGTGGAGTGAGTTTACTGGATGGTGCTGGCTTTTGAAACGCAAGTTCAATAGAACGGTCTGAACCATTAGTTTCAAATTAGCAAGCGCGCTTCGCTAGATATATTCTCCATTCTTTGTGACTCAGTCTCCTTTGTTAGATTTCAGAGTGTTATGAATAAGGCCTCAACCATTCTAATGTTCATCATATCCACTCTGGTATACTCGGTGCCATTTTTAAGCTTTAGTGCATACAAATCTAGTCTCTAGTGATGACTCAACATCGATTCAACATATCCTACAAGTTGAATCCTCTGAGAGACCGTTATACTGTATATAGATGCTTATTCTTATGGGCAGTGTCTGAGCAGAAGTCTGGTTGCTAATTTTAAGATTCTCCTTTCAGCAGGTATGGATTGTTTAGTTAAGTTAGGTCTTGGGTCTCCAATAACGAGTTTTGCTTGTCTCATGGTTGGTGTAGATCTCTGGGCTCCCAATAAACCCTAAATGAACTACAACCCTTTCTCCAGATTGCATCTTGATCCAAGATGACTTCTATTATTTCGTAACTGTAAATAAATTTGGCATCTCTGGGAATAACGTCCTTCAGTTTTGCTTCATTTTGTATGATTAAAGTATCATCTACGTACCGAAAGTATGTTTTAATACTTTGTTGTTGTATGTTCGGAATGTATTGATTTTCTAAATTTTGAAGGAAGATTTCAGCTATGAAGCCTGATAAAGAATCACCCATACCTAAACCCTTTGTTTGCTTGTATATCTTATCGTCAAAGATGAAATAATTTTGGTGCAAGGAAATATGTAATAAATTTTCTAATTGTTTAACTAAATCTTGGTCAATTTTGAGATCTTGATCCAAGATGACCTCTATTATTTCGTAACTGTAATTAAATTTGGCATCTCTGGGAATAACGTCCTTCAGTTTTGCTTCAGGCGAAAATTTCAAACAAACTAAATCCATCTTTTGGATTGCTTCTTGATCCAAGACAACGATTCTTCTATGTTTAATATGAATTTTGTTATTAACATTATAGCAGGAGTTAAAGTAAATCATGCTATACAATCACAGAAAACAATATCTATAAAAATATGTTGTATGTGGCAACATAATGAAGCCGACAAAAATTTTCCTGTCTTGGAAGGCTTAGGTTAAATTGCTTTTATAATAATTTAATTAAAATTGTTGAAAGTCTACATCCTTTAAAGAGTAAATAATTAAATTATAATTTCTGTCATATTTATACATGAAATTGTAACATGTACCGTACATACAACTCAAGTACCAGGAACGAAATTATTTTTAAAATAAAGAAGATGAAATTTTTCATCACTATCATTGGCTGTTATACTGGTGCTCAAAATGATTGTACGGTTAGAATATTTCCAAATCGAAGAATTCAGCTTCGCACATAGCCAGCATCAAAAGCAGCTGTACTCGCGATCATACAACGTGTCTATTTCCATGAAAGAATCGGCTTCGAGTCCTGGTGGAATCCCTTTTTTAATGTGTTTTTAACCCAATTCAGTGTAATTTCTTCGGTGTCTTGCGAGTGTCTTGCTCAATATTTCCAATATCACGATAAGAAGCAAAGATCCACACGATTTATACCACACGTATAACAGTTTATCACTAAAAATGTCTAATATTACGATAATCAATACACAGAGTCACGCGATTTATAGCACACGTATAATAGTTTTTCACTCAAAATTTCTAATATTACGATAATAGCACACAAAATAGTCACGCGATTTATACCACACGTATAACAGTTTTTCACTAAAAATTTATAATATTACGATAATCATACACAGAGAGTCACGCGATTTATACCACACGTATAGTGATTTGTCAGTCAACATTTCTAATATTACGATAATCAATACACAAATAGTCACGCGATTTATACCACACGTATAGTGATTTGTCACTCAAAATTTCTAATATTACGATAATCATACACAGAGAGTCACGCGATTTATACCACACGTATAGTGATTTGTCAGTCAACATTTCTAATATTACGATAATCAATACACAAATAGTCACGCGATTTATACCACACGTATAGTGATTTGTCACTCAAAATTTCTAATATTACGATAATCATACACAGAGAGTCACGCGATTTATATCACTCGTATAATGATTTGTCACTCAAAATTTCTAATATTACGATAATCAACACACAAATACTCACGCGACTTATACCACACATATAACAGTTTTTCACTCATAATTTCTAATATTACTATAATCAACACACAAATGGTCACGCGATTTATACTACACGTATAGTGATTTGTCACTCAAAATTTCTAATATTACGATAATCATACACAGAGAGTCACGCGATTTATACCACACGAATAATGTTTTTTTCACTCAAAATTTCTAATATTACGATAATCAAGACATAAATACTCACGCGACTTATACCACACGTATAACAGTTTTTCACTCAAAATTTCTAATATTACTATAATCAATACACAAAGAGTCACGCGATTTATACCACATGTATAATAGTTTTTCACTCAAAGTTTCTAATATTACGATATTCAACACACAAATGGTCACGCGATTTATACAACACGTAGGCTATAACAGTTTTTCACTCAAAATTTCTAATATTACGATAATCAACACACAAATAGTCACGCGATTAATAGCCACATGTGTAGCATTTTCCCACTCAAAATGTTCAATATTACGACAATCATTACACATAAGAGTCACTCGATTTCTAAAACAGGTATAAGAGATTTATGAAACGATATACTCTAAATTAATATTTATTTTTGGAAGCGTATCTCATAATCTGAGTCAGATCTGATATGCAATTTTCCGTATCTCCTGTAAAGATCGTGTTAGGACTTCATAATTTCAACCCTACCAATCCTTTTGCCTTCCATTAAAACTTACAGCAAGTCCATTAAATTATTTATATTTTGTAGAATCCTCGGGCACACAATTATACAAACTAAACACACAAATATTTATTTCCAGTGAATTAACAACATATTAAAAATTCAGTATAACTATTAACGGAGGCAAAATTAATTAGGTAACATTATAATAGAAATGGAAATTGCTTCATGGAAACCAAGAGGAAATATGTAACAAAACAGCAGCATGTGCTGGTTTTAAAATTGCTACTGGCTATGACTGTTTTGCATGACATATTTACAAACTGAAAATACTATCTCATCGCCCTGCGTACTCTGTAACAGTGAAGAAGAAGAAGAAGAAGAAGAAGAAGAAGAAGAAGAAGAAGAAGAAATGAACATCTGCTAATCTGACCTATCGTTTCCTTAGGAGGCTGCATCTCTTCTAAATACTCGTAGTAAAGGCTTGACTGCTAATGGTTTCACCGCTCATTGTAGTGGACTGAAAACTAAATCATCTTACGGAACTCAATACTTCTTTTAAACGTAAGAACTTCTGGAATATGTTAAAGTAAACTGAAACTAAATAGAGAGCCAACTTAGGGCTGTACACTTCAGTCATTCCTTACGGTTGTGCGCATTACACATTACACTACTTCCAATTCGGAACCGTGACCCTTAAATATCGAAATCCGCTTCTCCTTTGTCAAATGCTTTAATCCTTATCTTGATATGGAGTGACAGTAGGATATTTTTGTTAGGATCTGCAAGTAAATGATATTGTAAACTTCTCCTCTGACTAAACTTTTTCCCAAACGCTACTCCCTAATTTTGTAATGATTTTTATCCCTAATGTCTTACTCACATCAAAACCACGGAACAATAAAATTAGTGTATCCTGGTTGCATTTCAACTTATAATTCCAATGACTTGTGACCATTTACATTCAGATCAGTTCTCAACGTTTGGTGAACATCGAAGTTCTGATGTCTTTCCTTCACATGTACCGGTTTCATTGACCTCGTACACCAACCTGCATCACAATTTGAAACTATATGAAACGAGAGGGCACAGTAGATGGAAGTTAAATGGAAGGTATGAAATTTGTAAAGTTTAGAGAACCGTCAGAAGACATACTTCCTCCGATCATGCCAACATTGGTGATCATGCAAACACCAGTTTGTGAAATTATAATCCCATAAGTTTATTCTGGCAGAGATCGAACTCTAGTCCGCGGAAAATTAATCATCTTACTTAATAGAGATCTAACACAACTCCGCGGAATAGTAAACCCATGGTATAGCAGGAATGGAACTCCAGTTTACGTAATGACAATTCCGTGCTCTAGTAGGGATCAAATACCATTTCACAAAATGATAATTCCATGCTCTGTCAGGGACCGAACTCCACTTCACGAAATAATAATCGTGTGCTTTAACATGCATATAACGTTAGTTGGAGGAAAGGTAATCACGCACTCTACGAGGAATTGACTCCAGTTTGCGGTATTACAATTCCATGTTCCACAGGAGCAAGGATTTAACTATAGTTATCGGAATGAAAATCCCGTGTTCTAGCAAGGATTTAACTATAGTTGTCAAGATGATAATCCTGTGTCCTACTAAGGATTGAACAATAGTTGTCGGAATGATAATCTCGTGTTTTAGCAAGGATTTAACTATAGTTGTCGGAATGATAATCCTGTATTCTAGGAACGATTGAATTATAGTTGTCGGAATCACAATCTCGTGTTCTAGCAAGGATTGAACTATGGTTGTAGGAATGATAATCCCGTGTTCTAGCAAGGATTGAACTATACTGGGTGTTCAGTTCAAATTGTGTCATGGCTCGCTGTATGCCGTCATGTGGCTAGCCGAGAGCCTAGAGAATCCAATCTTCCTACTCTTCCGCAGAGGCGAATCACCTATGAGCGAGAGAAGTTGCCTACCGATACGTACGGTAACGCCAGTAATTGCAGGAATGTGAACTGTTTGGAAACACGTACTATCAGGATATGGGGAGAGGGTTAAAACGATTACTTACATATTTGTTGACATTAATTTCGACGGTCAACATGGACACGGAGCATTTGATTTGTGTTGTGGAATGTTGCCGTACGCAACAGATGATAACAAATACCCTCCGTACGACTTGCCCGCGCAAAACACAGTTCGAAAGATGTTATGAGGTTATGGTAGCACACAGACCGTACAGACCGCCATCTGTTGCTGCGACGTTCTAGTTATACCGTTCACGTTCTCAAGTTCAGGTTGAACGCCTCGAATAATAGGCAACTTCTCTGACATATAAGGTGAAACTCGCTTCAAATCGGTGACTCAACAGTGACGTCATGACACACTTTGAAATGAACACCCAGTAGTTGTCGGAATGATAATCCCGTGTTCTGGCAAGGATTTAACTATAGTTGTCGGAATGATAATCCCTTGTTCTAGCAAGGATTAAACCATAGTTGTCGGAATGATAATCCCGTGTTCTAGCAAGGATTTAACTATAGTTGTCAGAATGATAATCCAGTGTTCTACTAAGGATTGAACAATAGTTGTCGGAATGATAATCCTGTGTTCTAGCAAGGATTGAACTATAGTTGTCGGAATGATAATCAGGGGCGCACCCAGGAATTTCTCTTGGGGGGGGGGGTTCCAATAAAAGAACGTCAAGTTACATAAATGCACGCATGCACACACATACACACAAACTTACCTCTTTCAATTTCTTTTTACAAAACAAAATCCAGTCTTCTTGGCTTTATCTTTAGTGCAGTAACAACATCTTGTGGAGAAACTGTGATATCACGATGGATGTTTAGCAAAGCAAGACCATTTAGACGATCATTTCTCATGGTGTTTCTCAGGTATGACTTTAATCTCTTAAGAGTCGAAAACGACCTTTCACTTGTACTTGTGGACACTGGCAATGTTAATAAAATCTTCAACAGCTCTTTCACATGAGGATAGAAATCATATTCACATGCAATATACATTTCCCACACTGACTTATACTGTTTTCCTTTACAAAATGTGTTCCAGAGTTCAAATTCACATACCAATTCCTCATCTTGGACACAAAAATTAGTATCTACTTGAGAATAAAACTTGGCCAGAACTATAAAATCACTAGCAACTCCATCTTCCTTGATCAGACACAAAAATTTTGTCAAAATGTTGTTATGTTTAGCAAATCTTGTTTTTATCTGAGACTGCATATTAGATAGGAATGGCAAAAATACAGTCCTCCTGTAATATTCCTCAGCATTATCAGCAGGAACATTGCTGCGGAATTGTGAACGTTGTCCAGATGCACATCGAGGGATTCTGATTTCCTCTCCAAGTGACGTCAGCTGAGCAGAAACCGTCGAGAATATAGATTTAAACTGGTCTTCTGCTGCATCACTAACCTGTTGTAACACTTCTAAAACATTTTCTACATGTTTAAGTGCTTTTTCCAAATTCATATCTGTCTTCTGAAGGTATTCACTTAAGGTTTTTGTTACACAGAAGAGCTTGTTGATTACGTGAAGGGAAATTAGGAATGCAGGCTTGGTCACTGAAGAATGCAGCATATCGGCTTTGGAAGATACATCCTTGTCAGTCCACAAAGAAATGGTTTTCAATGCAGGGAGGACAGCATCCATCAGTTCCATTAATACCATCACAGAGTCATGTCTTTCTATTCATCTAGTAGCACACATTTGGACGAGTTTGCTTCTTTTATTTTCAGGACAAAGCTCTTTTGTACTGTTTATTAATACATCTTGCCTTTTGGGAGTGTTGAAAAATTCACACACTTTACCTACAATGCCAATGCAATTCCTGATTTCTGGAACATAACATGCATCTGATATGGCGAGGTTCAAACTGTGAGAAGCACAATGGACATATAAAGCGGCAGAGCATTCTTTAAGAATAAAGGCCTGGGCACCTTGAAACTGTCCACTCATTGCACTTGCACCATCATATCCTTGCCCTCTCATATATTTCAAATCAACATTAAATCGAGTGAGGCTCTCAAGAATTGTTCTAGCCAAATTTATTCCAGTTGTCTCAGAAACTGGAATAAACTGTAGGAATTCTTCTCTGATGCTATCATTTTCAAGGAAACGTACTGACAGAGAAAACTGTTCAGTCCGACTGACATCTACACTTTCATCAGCTAAGATAGCAAAACATCTTGCCTCATTCACTCTCACTACCATTTGGCTACGAATAATATAGTTACAGGCTGATATAATTTCATTTTGTGTTTTCCAGCTTATGTAACTTGCATTTTTTCCACAGACTAATAGATGGCTCTTTAAGTTATCATCTCCTGCATCAACACGCTCCCTTAACAAAGCTCTAAAATTTCCCTCATTATGATTTGGTGGATTTTCAAAATCAAAGGGACCGAAGTCCTTATGCCCACGTAATGGTATGCCTTGGCGGCCACAAAATATAACGGTTTTAATTATCGGGAGTATCCTTTGAACATTTACATTCCCTTGCTCTCTTCGTGCTTTATCAATCTGCAAAGAAACTGGCAATTCGTTACCTTGTTCGATAGATTTTAATTTAGTGTAAGTATCCACAGAATTCAGGTGATACTGTAACTTTTCATGCCTGTTAAATGTTTCACATGCATGTTTCCAATTGTCAAATGGCTGATTCACTAACCTTCCTGTTGGTGTAGCTTTGTGCATTCCAACCTCTTGAGGTGCAAACAAAACACAGTATTTACAAAATGCACCGTTTTGTTTGTCTAAATAAGCTAACCACTTCCATCGTTGGAGCCATCTCTTTTGGAAACTGAGGTTTTTTTCTTTCTTTCCAACTGGTTTTACTGGGAACTTGAAATTCTCATTCGGCACCCAAATGGAATTTAGTGTCTCAAATTTCTCCCTTGATGAAAGTGCTCTGTTAACAAAAGAACTTATATCTTTACCACTAGAGTCCACATTCAGTAATACCGATGTTTGGGTTGATGATGACGATGCAGACGGTTCAAGAATACCTATATTGGCATCATGTTGTAGGTTAGGTACAGTCTGAATATTGCACTTAGCCACCTTTGATGGAACCGAGCTGAAAAAACTGGTAATTTTATGTTTTTGCATTGTGGGCACTTGTGCCAATACTATTAAGTTAATATAGCACATAACAGTTTTCACAACTTCACATTAATAATTCTTCAAGACACAAATACTTGGAAAAACAAACACAGACCAGTCAAATACCGCCAATACTTATTATAATCAATGATAGATACTTTGGCAACACTGAACTCAATCTGCTAAGCAGTGATGACAACGTGATCGTTGAAACACAGCGAGTACAGAATTGTGCATTCTTTGTTGGCTGATGGCACTCGGCTACGTTTTCAGCAGCAGAGCGCTCTAGCTACCAACGATTATAGTAGGATGCCATTAGATGGACTTAGCTAGCAGGAACAAATCAGAAGCGTTACGTACTGTACATGGACGTGAATCATTTCGGTGAAATTAGAGTAAACGGAATTATATGCTATCAACGCTTAAAAATTCAGTAAAAATGTTACAACTTTGGGGGGGGGTCCGGACCCGATGGACCCCCCCCCCCGTGGGTGCGCCCTTGATGATAATCCCGTCTTCTAGCAAGGATTTAACTATAGTTGTCGGAATGATAATCCCTTGTTCTAGCAAGGATTAAACCACAGTTGTCGGAATGATAATCCCGTGTTCTAGCAAGGATTGAACTATAGTTGTCGGAATGATAATCCCGTGTTCGAGCAAGGATTAAACCATAGTTCTCGGAATATTAATCCCGTGTTATAGTAAGGATTGAATTATAGTTGTCGGAATGATAATCCCGTGTTCAGGCAACGATTGAACTGTAGTTGTCGGAATAATAATCCCTTGTTCTAGCAAGGATTGAACTGTATTTGTTGGACTGATAATTCCGTGTTCTAGTAAGGATTGAACTGTAGTTGTCGGATTGATAATTCCGTGTTCTAGCAAGGATTGAACTGTAGTTGTCGGATTGATAATTCCGTGTTCTAGCAAGGATTGAACTATAGGTGTCGGAATCATAATCCCATGTTCTAGCAAGGATTTAGGAGTGATAATCCCGTGTTTTAGTAATGATTGAATTATAGTTGTCGGAATGATAATTCCGTGTTCTAGCAAGGATTAAACTATAGTTCTCGGAATCATAATCCCGTGTTCTAGCAAGGATTTCGGAATGATAATCCCGTGTTGTAGCAAGGATTGAATTATAGTTGTCGGAATGATAATCCCGTGTTCTAGCAAGGATTAAAACATAGTTCTCGGAATGTTAATCCCGTGTTATAGCAAAGATTCAATTATAGCTGTCGGAATGACAATCCCGTGTTCTAGCAAAGATTAAAACATAGTTCTCGGAATGTTAATCCCGTGTTATAGCAAGGATTGAATTATAGTTGTCGGAATGATAATCCCGTGTTCTAGCAAGGATTAAAACATAGTTATCGGAATGTTAATCCCGTGTTATAGCAAGGATTGAATTATAGTTGTCGGAATGATAATCCCATGTTCTAGCAAGGATTACAACATAGTTCTCGGAATGTTAATTCCGTGTTATAGCAAGGATTGAACTATATTTGTCGGAATGATAATCTCGTGTTCTAGCAAGGATTAAAAAATAGTTATCGGAATGTTAATTCCGTGTTATAGCAAGGATTGAACTATAGTTGTCGGAATGATAATTCCGTGTTCTAGCAAGGATTGAACTGTAGTTGTCGGAATGATAATCTCGTGTTCTAGCAAGGATTGAATTATAGTTGTCGGAATGATAATCCCGTGTTCTAGCAAGGATTAAAACATAGTTATCGGAATGTTAATTCCGTGTTATAGCAAGGATTGAACTATACTTGTCGGAATGATAATTCCGTGTTCTAGCAAGGATTGAACTGTAGTTGTCGGAATGATAATCTCGTGTTCTAGCAAGGATTGAAGTATAGGTGTCGGAATTATAATTCCATGCTCTACAGCAGTGGTCGTTAGTATTCACTGAAATGGGTAAATGGTAAGCTTAGCCGTCCCGTGTGCCCTGTCGTGCAACAGCTAGGAGCTACGAGTGCACCATTGTGTAGTGTGTTCTCCGCGGGAAAGAGATGCTAGCCCTATGGTACTCTGTGCTGATGACCGCTGCTCTACGGGAATCTCACTCAAATTTGCGGAATAATAATCCCATGGTCTAGCAGGGATCGAACACCAGTTAACGGAATGATAATCGCGTGCTCTAGCAGGGATTGAACTTTAGGTAGGGGAATAACTATACCGCTCTACAGTGAAGTCCGAAAGTCTTGTCACTCCCCCTTGTTTGTATGTTGACGTGCATCCATTTTGAACATGTCATAGCAGATGTGTGACAATGGTTGATACTTTACGTTCCAGCTTGTTTAGTGATCCAGTACATCATTATGGGACCATCATTGTCACGGCACAAAATGATGTGGCGCCATATCCTGTGTGAAATTTTCCGCAGCAAAGGTAGTGTGATTTCCCTGAAAACCTCCCTATCAGCTTGCTTTAAATCTTCAATTCTCTGGTATCGATGTTTCGAGACATGCTGCTTAATTATTCCTCGCAGGGAAATCACACCGCCTTTGCTGCGGACATAGCGCCGAATCATTTTGTGCCGCGACAATGATGGTGCCCATACTGATGTTCTGGATCACTAACCATTGTCACACATCTACTATGGCATGTTCAAAATGGATTCACATCAACATACAAACAAGGGGGCTGGGTGACAAAACTTTCGGACTTTACTGTACAATACTGAGCTACCGAAAGTGGTTTTGTTCTCTCACTAGAAGTTATCTGTCAGCTCATTTAATTTTAGGTCTCGTGTGCTTGTTTCTCTTCCTGTGCCGCCAATACTTCAGTGATAATTTTCACATGTTTTTCGTGGTATTAACATCAAGGGATCGCGGTATTGTTTCTGGAGATTTAATTTCCATCCCTTATCTGTGTGTCATACAACTTCTACCGTTTTAAAATTCAACCGTATAATTTTAAACAATGGTATAAAATATCATCAAACATGGTATATAAATACGTACTCACTGAATTAAATAACCACCTTTGTATAAACAGAAAAGCGCTAATTATGATGGAAATAATACGCGTACTGTGATGGTTCTGTGTATGAATTATATCCAATGAAATAATGCAGTGTTTTTAGCAGTCTCTTTGAACTTCGGTATTACTGGATGCAGTAATAATGAGAACGGACTATTTTAAAATATTTACAACTGATTATCGGTTATATTTTCATTAATGGAATCGAGATTCAAACTAAAAACAAAATAATGATATACCTATAACACAATTAAAATGTGCTATGCTCGACATTTTAATCATCACAGGCTATTCACCATAATCAGCAACAACAACAACAACAGCGACAACAAACATTGTGTCTGTTGGTTTGTTTCGGATTCAAATTTATTTCATCCAAATTGATCTCATTATCGCATTTCTGGACATCCGCAACTGCAGCGGCCTTGTTGGGCGTAATCTAATAAAATTCTTGATGGTCTCTATTTTACCAACCGAAGTACATGTTCTTGGTATTGACATTGATAGTCACTTTTAAATTTTTTGTTGGGCTCGTATCTTCTTAGGATACTATCTTTTAGACGCTTTCCAGCGACAGGTCACAAAAATCTCATATTTGCTATGTCATCTCTTGAAGATAGCCCTAATTGTTCTGCTGGACTCCAACACTCTGACCCGCATTATACCCTTGAAACCACCAACACTTTTTAGAAATTGACCATAATTTTTGTACGAGTATACTGTTTATCAGTGTTTTATGGTTCAAAATATTCATTCTCAATATCATTTTAACTGAGTTATCTGACAACCCAAATATTGAACACTTAGGGTCATATTCACAGACATTCTTAGCGCGGGCTTCCGGTGGATGATCAGCGAACTAACGTTTTTCGTATTCATAAACCAGTGTTAGCGATATGATATATGATATGATATATGATATGATATGATATATGATATGATATGATATGATATGATATATGATATGATATGATATATGATATGATATGATATTTGATATGATATGATATGATACATGATGATATGATATATGATATGATATGATACCATACGATACGATACATGATATATATGATATGATATGATATGATATATGATATGATATGATATATGATATGATATGATATGATATGATATGATATGATATGATATGATATGATATGATATGATATGATATGATATGATATGATATGATATGATATGATATGATATGATATGATATGATATGATATGATGTATGATATGATATGATATGATATATGATATGATATATGATATGATATGATATGATATGATATGATATGATATGATATGATATGATATGATATGATATGAATCATGTACAAGTAATCAATCGATAGTCGGGACTAGTTTATCACGCTCGTAGCGCGGGCTAGCGAAATGTCTTTGCATAGCACCCCTAATACTTGTTCTAAGAAGTTATTGCAATAATACTACTTACGTTCAACTTTTTTTCTTCCAATATTATAGTTGACTTGTGCAGAGCAATTTGTAAAGTATTCTTAGTTAAGTACAACATGTCATATCATAGCCATAAAAAGAGCAGTATTTATGTATCTTCACCTTTTGGTAAACTAAGAGTAAAATCATTATTATTGTTATATATATATATATATATATATATATATATATATATATATATATTATGTGATTAAATATTTATGATGGCCACTAGGGTAGGACTCCTCCCCCATCTTCAAATTATCAGTCTTTTGATGTTCATTAAGTAATAACATTTCTCATTGAAAGATTACTGGACTCGGATTTGATTCTTATGGGAAGAAATTATGAAGTCTCATCACTAAGATTCGGATAAAGTAGCTGTATCAGGATAGACATCCTTAGTCCTTTTCGTTTTGTTTACAAACATTAACTAGTTGTCGCGTGTTCCCCAGCCTACAGTAGTGACGACGTATATTCAGTTCCTATCAGCTATACAAACCATTCAAATATGTTAGCTAGGGAATGGGGAGCGCTCTTCCCAGCAGGTAGAGTTTTAGCTAGTGGAAGGAGGTAGTGTTTTCTTAGTATCAAGCAAGTCAAGGTTCTATTCTATTCAGCTATACAGCCTATCCTGATACAGCCACTTTATCCGAACCTTACTCATCACTCTTTGATAAGTAGTGAGAATATGTTCCTGATTATTGGTTTTCTTAAGTTGTGTTAAGCGTGATAATAACTCAATACTGATCTCATGACGAGTAAATTGAATTAGTAGGGGATGTGTAGTGTTAGTGGTATACTGTAATAAAATAAGAATGGTAAGGAGCAAGGTTGATGACTGTCTGTGGCGCCAGCGTTTTAGAAACATTGGGTGGGCTCAAACACTTAATCATAATTTCCCAAAAGAATCTCATAAATCCTGTCTTTAATGATGATACTTTTCGTAATATAGATGTGACTACGGATATAGGCTATACAATATACTGTAGAATGCTAAAAATAACAAAATGGAGATCAAAGAACGATTTTATAATGTATGTAGTTAGTATAAGATCCAGGGGCTATGTTCTATTTACTTGTAGGTAACATTCTTTTGGATTTTATGTGAATACCAATAATTTGTTCCTTCATACTAGTAAGTATATAACAAAATCTCCGCATTATCTTGTGCGTAGCTGTTCTGCACAATTATCGATTTTTAGTAATTAACCAGAACGTTACAACTATATAAACATTTTAACTTGGAGACTTGAATTCTTTCCAACTGTAAATTGAGGGGTTTGCCGGAAAAAGGACGTATACGTCAATATGGCGAATTGAGATACTGTACGTGCAATCTAAGATTTTAAAACGTACCTGAATAAAATGTTATACACGCACGCAGACCTGTCCTGCAGGTATGTACAGTACAACCAAAACAAAATTTCGCTATTACAAGGGTTGGATAAAAAGTTATGGCAACACTGCTGTCACATGACGATAGTGCGTTCTAGAGCTGCCAGCTGTGCGGACACGAACAAGGACTGTTAGATGAGTTAGTGCAGCCAGCGGCGACAGTACTCTCTCAATCTACTACAGTGTGTAGATCGTTGACTTTCATAGGGATTGTGCGAGCTCCCTAAGACCATGTTTACAAAACTATAGAAACGTTCCTGCAACAAAATTGGTGTGGCACGAGGTCGTAGTGCACAAGAATGTTTTCAGGACTGTGCGAAGCACCATCACCTTCGTCCAGCGCTCAGGAGAAAACGACACTTGGTGGTATAGAACCCCATCATTCTTCATGACAATGCAAGGAGTCACACCGCTGCTGCTGTCAAGGACATCTGGTGCCGCTGGCAATGGAATATTCT
This sequence comes from Periplaneta americana, assembly GCF_040183065.1. NCBI lineage: Eukaryota > Metazoa > Arthropoda > Insecta > Blattodea > Blattidae > Periplaneta > Periplaneta americana. The sequence goes on along the minus strand of NC_091124.1, from coordinate 71,460,467 downwards.
GGAACAGCCACCGTAGTCACCCGATATGAGTCCATGCGATTACGATCTCTTCGCCAAAGCGAAAGAACCACTGTGAGGGACCCGGTGCAATACCAGAAATGAACTTATCCGTACTATTGGGCGGTGAATACGGAACATCAACAAACATGGACGCGCTGATGGTTTGCGACACCTTCCAAACATTTGGCAAAAGGTGATAAATAAGGAGGGCGACTATATTGAAGGTACGTAGATGTTGTACCCCTGTGAATAAAGCCATGTCAGAATTGTCGAACTGTTGCCATTACTTTTTATCCAATCTTTTGTATAATTATTCACTACATTTTAAACCGTTTTCCCGAAGAAGGGCGTATAGGTCTATCCGCCTTTCTTCCGGCAAAGCCCTCAATTGATAATACGAAAGTGGACTCGCTATCACGTAGCACGGAGTGATGCAAATGAGTTTCTTCCTATAAATTCGTCACAAACATCTTTTAAATCTAACTTTTCAGTGCTACCCTTATGTGGCACTAGGAGAGATAAATAAAGAGCACACCAACAATGAATCCTTACTTATCGAAATTTTACTTATTGTAATTTACTGATTTGAATAAACAAACATCACATACATGTTCTTGTTTAGTCAACTGTCTGAAAACAGGTTTATATATTATAAATGACACCAGTAAGGCATCACTTATGAGGTAACTAAGCCAGGAAAGAATGGAAAAGGAGATGATGATGATGATAATATCATAATTTATGCAATTTTTAATAATAAATTAATAAATAATAGATAAATAATCAAATAAAGACAAGAAAATAATTTATTTTGTAAATTAGGCATTTATATTAAAAAGGCAGAAAAGGCGACATAAAACTGTGACGTTCGAGTCACAAAGGTGTAATTCGCACAGATTTACTTCCAAAATGAAGATAGATTTAACACATTTAAAAAGGCTTTCTGCCAAAGTCCCAGTCTCTGGTAATAAATATTTCACTAAAGCATAATCTCATGACACTGGTTATTGTTAGAAAGTTGTTTTAATATTAAAGTCAGAACGAGCCTGATGACAGGATGAAAATAAGAGTGGCGGATACTTGGTTGCTCATCATCCAAGAGTCCCCATCTAAGAGTGATGCGAAAAATTGCTGAATTCTTTGCTGTCGTAGACTTACCCGTGGTGCACCGTAGAGGATGGATATGTGTTTTACCAGGATGATTAAATTGGAATATCACCAGATAAAACGAACCTACCTAACAAAAGCCTGTAAGCAAACATTATCTCTATCCAACATAATTTCCAGTCTGATCTGCTGAATCTCCAGCACAGGAAAGCGAAGTTATCCCTGTTGAGTTAACGGCAAATGGCAGTAATAAAGATGATAGGTAGCACAATAGTCACTACATTCTCACCTTTCTTCTCTGAAACAGCATAGGAATATTGTAATAATATAATAAACACTGCATTTCCACCACATTTTAAATGCAAATCTATATCTCTTCACTGAAAGAGCACAGGAATTTTGTATGACATAATAGCCACATATTGTAAATGCAAATATCTATCTCGCTTCTTTGAAAGAGTACATAATATACACGTCATTCCTACCACAATGTAAATTCTAACCTAACCCCGCTCTGCAAAATAGCACATGAATAGTTTATTGGATTATGAAAATATGAGGGTAATAGCTTATTACAACAGTCTACAGCGGAACTCTGTCGAAAGAAATCGACAGTGCACAACGCTCAGTCTAGTCAAATATAAATGTCATTGGCCTCAGAGAGAATTTAGGAAGAAGTGAAGTACAGATAGGGAAGATGAAGAGGGGTACAAGTGATTTCAGGAAATGATAAATTTAGGGAATTAAGGAGAAAGGAAATTAAATTTAATATTGAAGTGAATCAGTATGAGAAACAAACGAAGAAGAACGGTGCTTTTGAAAATTTAAGTCACTTAAAAGCATAAAATAGGCACAAGTGTTTCTTACTCAGAAAGAAGAATGGAACGTGTGAAGTGGACAAACAGAATAGAAATGAAGCTGTGTTGGAAAGAGTGAGTGAAGAAAGAATGATGCTGAAACTGATCAGGAAGAGGAAAAGAAATTGGTTAGGTCACTTCCTGAGAAGAAACTGCCTTCTGAAGGATGCACTGGAAGGAATGGTGAACGAGAGAAAAGTTCGGGGTAGAAGAATATATCAGATGACAAACGACATTAAATATATAATGGATCATGTGAGGAGACGAAGAGGAAGGCAGAAAATGGGAAGGATTTGAGACTGCTAGGTTTGCAGTGAAAGACCTGGCCTTGGACGGAACACTGAATGAATTAATGAGTACGTGACTCTTTGGAATGTTTTCAATAAGATTGATAATATTGTGAGCTTGTAGGAGCCCATTTTGTCTCGTATTTCTGTCCGAGTTCATTTAATCTCAATATTCTTTCCTGTAATAAGAAACATTAAAATCATTGTAACTGATATTAATTAGAGTTTTAAATTGCTTCTGTTGGATTGTTATATAATTATAACATTCGTTCGTGATGAAGTTTTAATATGGAGGCGAACTTCAAAAGCTGGAAGCTTGTTAGAAATTAGAGAGCTGCTGTGAATGTTCCATTCGAGCCCTTTCTTAGTGGGATGAAGGGTAAGAGATAATGAAGGAACGCCTCCGCGGAACCAAGAGACAGGTCGTGCAAACAAGTCTGTTTTAAAATTATTACACAATCTGACACCCTGTTTACAGAGGATAAGTAGTTAATTGGAAGTGCAATCGCTCTACGGAGTACTGTAGACGAAACAGCGTGGAAATCGCCTGAAGACTTACTTCGCCCGCCCTAAACTTGTACAGACAAATGAACTGAAATAAATGTATCGCAATGAACACTGATTTCACGATCTGTTTGTCCTGTATCTTCTGTCCAGATGGTCAATGGGGTCAATTCGAGAAAGTTGACATCATAGTTAATGACGAAACATGGATTTATGAGCCAGAAAATAAACGGCAATGGACATAATGGTTTTTTTCGGGCGAAGATAATAGCGAACGAAAGTCAAAAGAGACCGAAACAATAGAAGAAGTTGGTAGCCTCATTGTTTTTCGTCACTCTGGTCCTGTCATGTGTTCCACTGGATGGTCGTCATACGCTCAATTATGAGTGATATACTACCATTTAAAAGTGCGTATAGAAAGATATTATCCACCACCATGACAATGCAATGACTCACCCGCCCTACAGTCCTGATCTGGGCCATACCGTGCCACGTCTTGTTGCAAACCATCAATATTGCGCGTATTCTCATTTGACACCACAGAACTGCGATTGAGACATTTAATTAACTGTTGTGTGAAGTGCCTCTAGGAAAGTGGGTGCAGTGCTTTGGTGACTAGTTCATCGAATGGACAAGTGCATAAGATTGTATCTTGAGGAAAAATGAAGCCGAAAGCAGAAATAATTATTTATTGCAAAATATATATATATATATATATATATATTTTGCAATAAATAATTATTTCTGCTTTCGGCTTCATTTTTCCTCAAGATACAATCTTATGCATATATATATATCAGGGAACGGATTTATATGGACTAAAAATATATGAAATATGTAAATATATATGTAGTTATTTTTACCAAAATATGGAATTAAATATGGATTTTTACCAAAATATGGAATTAAATATGGACTTAAAATTATAAAAAAAATGACTATGTACGTTAAATATTGGTACATTTTAATCAAACTAAACAAAAAATATAATGGACGTACCTTATCTTCCAATGTAGTTTCAACAAAACACAATTTTTATTGTCTGTTACCATAACAATAGGTTACAAACATTTCTTTCAAGTGCTGAAAAGTGAATCTTCTTCTATTGTCTCTGAGGATAGATTTATACTGACTAAAAGAGCGCTCGACGTCACAAGAAGTAACTGGTACATAATTCAATTTCACAATGTCTGCTGGGGATAAGTCCAAGTTAATCTTCACTGTTGATTCACCACTCATCACAGCAACAACCTTTTGTAGTTCTTCATATCCAGGGTTTTTTGAAAGTACAGTGTCCACCTTAGCTCTTACTGCATCTGCAACTTTACCTCTACCACGATTCAGTTGTTCCACAGTACTATTTATAATTTCAAAACTTTCAGATAGTGAAAGGTGCCTATTTCGGAGACTTTTGAGCGTTTTTATGATGCATGAAAATGTATGCTGAATGTGAGCTAAGTCATTCTTCACACTTATGTCACAGGTAACTGTTTTCGCAGTATCAATTGAGACTGCATCTTCAGAGTCCAATGCAAGGAGAACATTGTTAATAGAGTCTATATGTTCGGCATAATATTCAACTGCTTCTAGCCATGTACCCCATCTAGTTAAAATTGGCTTTGGTGGCAATGGAATTTCAGGGTACATTTCTTTCAACACGTTAACTCTACTGGGAGCTTTGAGAAATACTTTTTTCACTGATGAAATCAACAAATCTACTTTAGGGAAATTGTCTCTGACCACTTCTGCCACACGATGAAATGCATGCGCCACACAAGTAAAATGAGTCAATTTAGGATATACAACAGATAATGCTTGTCCAGCTTTGACCATATAAGGGGCAGCATCGCTAATAAAGAATAACACATTATCGTACATAATACCCTTTGGCCACAGGATACCCATAGCTTCGTTGAACAGTTTAACTATAGTTTTGTTATTGCACTTTTCTAGAACATCACAATGTAAAAGAATTCGTTCAGAATATTGTTCACTTAACAAACCGATAACTACATTACCAACAAGTCTACCTTCTTTGTCGGGAGTCTCATCAATGGAAACCCAAATTGAACTATCTTTAATTTCATCTCTTATCTTCTGTATTGTCTCATCGTAGATGGATGGAGCATACGTCTTCCTAAGTGTTGACTCATCCGGGATTGTATGTTGAGTATATTTTTCAAGGAATTCCCTGAAGACCTTATTCTTTAGTTTGTAGAGAGGAATATCAGCAGAGATGAGAGAACGGCACAGGTCGATGTTAAACTCAGATCTTACATTCGATGTTGTTGGTTGTGTTAAAAACAATTGTCTCTGCTTGGAATTTAGTTGTTTGTTGGCCTGATGTTTACTAGTTGTAATGTGTTGTTGCACCAGGAACTTTTGTGTAGATGATACTGCACACTGACACAAATTACAAAATAATATTTTATTGTCAGTTGATAAACCATCTTCTTTAAATTCTGAAATGTAACTTGTTAGTTTTGATTTTAAATTGACTGAATGACGTACTTTTGGCATATTTACCGTCTTTATAGTATGATTTACAAAACTGAACCTATGTGTACTCTGACTGGCATTTAACTGTTGAGCTGCACAACTGAAGTCTGTTAAAAATTTTAAATTAAATTAATACAGTTTTGTAACTTACTTTCCCATTGTTGATAGGACTGCTAATTTTCAAATAACTCTGATGTTAAAGGGATTACTGAACATGTGTTTAAATCTCTATTGTTGAAATGTATTTTTAAAAGTTAATGGAATTTTGTTTTGTTTTATTGTTAAACCTAATATAATATGGACTGTTTTATATGAAATATGGAAAATATATGGAAATTAACGAAAATATGTACTAAACTCTAAAATATGGAAAAATATGGAAAATAAAAGTAGGATTTTTCAACCCTACACATTGTGAAACATAAAGATAATGCAACATATAAATTATATTAGCTTTATAAGTAAATATGTATTTACATATAAATCCTTTCCCTGATATATATATATATATATATATATATATATATATATATATCAGTTTTCGGAAACTTTAAGTGTTATCCATAGCAATACGTCTCATTCGTCGCATTGGTAGCTCAATTTTAGCAGAGCACTAGTAATTTTATTGTAATTTGCTAGCAACTAAATATTATAAGTTACATTGTTGAATACCGTACTCTATAGTCTGCACTGTTTCTTACTTTTATCTGAAGCTCTAAGGGTGCTGCGCATAGACATTTCGTTAGCCCGCGCTACGAGCGTGGTAAACTAGCCCCGGCTATCGACTGGTTACTTGTACGGGATTCATATCATATCATATCATATAATATCATATATCATATCATATCACATATCATATCATATCATATCATATCATATCATATCATATCATATCATATCATATCATATCATATCATATCGCTAACACTGGTTTATGAATACGAAAAACGTTAGTTCCCTGATCATCCTCCGGAAGCCCGCGCTAGGAATGTCTATGAATACGGCCCTAAAAGTCTAAATGGTGAAACGTCTAGCAATGAAACGAATAACAAGTGTAGAAAAATAGTGAAGCATGCAATTAACTCGTTACAGACTAACTTCTGTTTCTCACACAAAATATATTGACTGCCAGTGTTCAATACAGGTTTGTTTGAGAAAAATATTACAAATTATTAACTATTTTTGTATGATATTAAAAATTTATTGCCTGTACATCTACTTGTAACTTATAATTTATGAATGAATTCAAATTTTTCAATTTTAGGATTACAGAAAATATCTTTCAGGCCTATGTATAATCCAGAAGAAGACTATTATTAATCGTCATATTTCGGTGCAGTTATATTAAATGACTAATTTCAAGGCAAGATCTTGCTTTTCTGAAACCAGATTGCGTTTACAAAAGTATGCATACTGTGTGTATATTGAACCATGATGACTTTTTTACATTTTACACGTAACCTATATTCGGGATGAAGATGGATACATATAGCTAAATCTGTGTAAATTTCATATGCCGAGATTTTAACTCTGGTCTCGTAACTATAGCAGTTTGACTAAAAGTGTGAACTAAATAACTAAACACCACAAGTATATCATAACTTTAAGGCATACTAGGAGACTCGAACTGGAGTTCTTGAGCTCTTTTAGAGGGAACTCAACTGCTGCATTCCTTCACAACACAGCTCTACAGGAGAGTGCGGTCATCCAGTCAACGATGCTCGGAACCACAAATATGTTCCTAAAATCTACTCGTGCTCATGGAATAACTTGGCGAGTTCAGGAACGCCATCGAATTCCATCAGAAAGCAATTATTGGTAGCGGATCTACTAATTCACGTTGTTTCTATTTATTAACAACGAAAAGGAAATCGCAGTATCGCTTACTTAACGGTCCTCTTTGCATGTTTTCTCTTCACGTCTTTCCCTTTCAGTTACTCTACACATTTGTATCTCTTTGTTGTCTGTTGTTTCATAATTCATATCACAGTCTAGTATATACAGTCACGAAGCTCAATACATAGTAAATATGCATCCATAGATAGTTGCTAACCACTAGGATCGCTAATATCGCCCCATTATAGACAATGCGAAATAGTACGGGCACAGTCTATTGTTCCTAGCACCCTCACAACTCAAACTTCGCGACTGAATATACTAGACTGTGATTCATATCATGTTGTGTTTTTTTTTTTTTTTCGTTTCTTCCATTTCCCTTCAATATTTTACCTCATTCTCATTTATCTCGTCCTCACTTTCTATGTCTCTCAATTTATTATATTCTTTCTCAGTTTTCTTTCTTTCCTTTCCTCTTTGTCCTACTTCTTTCCATTTGTTTTTGATTACTCATTTTTTTACAATATTTTCTAATTCATGTTGTTTAATTCTTCCTTCTTTCTTCATTTCCTGTTTTCTCTCGTCCCTTCCTCCATTTACTTATTTTACTTTCCACCCCTATCATCTTTCCCTTACTCTTTTATCTTGCTTTTCTCTCCTTCTGTCCTCTTTTCCCTTAGCTATTCGTCTCTCCTTCACACAATTGCAATGCATTTCTCCATTTTCTCTTTTTTCCTTGTCTTCTTAACTTTCTCCCTTACATCTTCTCTTCATTTCCCTTTAATTTGTACATCTTCAGTTTGCCTTCTTGCCTCTCTCCTTTGCCTTTCCACTCTCGTCTTGTTTTTGTTTCCTCTCTCGTCTCTACTTTCTTTTCTGCCTTTCTCTTGAATCTCTGTTTCCTTTTCTGCTCTTCCTCGTCTCTCTCTTTCCTCTCTCAACCTTTCTCTCTTCTTCCTGCTCACCTTCACCCTTCCTTTCCCCTTCTCTCACTCTCTCCTTTCTCTTCCACACCCTGTCTCTCTCCTTCCTTTTCTCTCGTATATCCTTTCTTCTCTTTTTCTCTCTTTTATATATATAATGTCCCATTTATCTTGTGCACCTATTATAACTTGTTTGGATAGGTAATGGAATTTTTGTTTTTGAGAGTTATGTTAGAACGAGGGGTTAACATGAGTATAGAGATTTGGTGCATGTAACTACATTATGGTACAAGATACACGTGACGTCATCACTTTTTCAAATAGCACTACGTACTTTAATCATGTTACATTGATTACACACATTAAGAAGAGTTCAAAAATGTATCACAATGTCACCTTCGCAATCAATAACAACAAAATACAGAATGAATGACATCAGAATGTGCCGTTTGTTGTGGTGCCCCATTCATCTTGTGCATGAACTTACACAAAACGAAAGACGACTGACGTCCATACACGTCATGTGTTGTGTGTTTGCTGTCTTAAGATGTAAACAAGCCACAACAACTGTCGACGCCACAATCCACGTACAGTGGCCTGCACATTCTCCGGACCTGTCGCCACTCGACTTCTTCCTGTGGATAACTGTAGAAGACAGTGTGTACCAGAAAATTCTGACAACACCAGACGACATGCAGCAACGCATTCGACATGCTTGGGTGTCCGGTCAGCCAGCAACTTGCAGGGCAGTCATACGGTCTTTCAGGGAACGTCTTCGAATGTGCATTAATGTGAATGGCCACCATTTGGAACATCTTCTGTGACTCTCAAAGCATAAAATAATCACATTGGAAGTACGTTTTTGTTTCGTTTTGTTGTTGTTATTATTTTGTTGTGTGGGGAAATAGTTCTAGTGTATCTAATGTTCTCCTTCTGCCAAAAAAAAAAGTCTTACGTATTTTGACTGGTTCTGCTTATGATGCGCACTGTAAGCCATTATTCATAAATGAGACTATTCTTATTGTTGTTAATTTTTACATCTTTACTTCTTTGCTGAAGGTAAAGAAAAATTTAGCAAATTATTACCATAGATATGATCATCATAATTACAATACAAGATACAATTTTCAATTGACTGAATCTAATGTTAGACTGGAAACAAATAAAAAACAATTTATGTCCATGACAGTATCTATGTTTAATAGATTACATAAGTCTGCACACACTGTTAACTATAATACTTTTAAGAATGTTTTAAAATGCTGGATGATTAATAATCCCTTTTACAGTATTAGTGAATACTTTGAGTCCTCCGTTAATAACTTATATTTTTAATATAATTTTATTCACCCTGCTTGTTTTATTATGACTATGTCCATAGTATTTGTATAATACTCATGACTTTAATCTAATCTAATCTAATCTAATGATTAGGAAGATGACATTGTGATACTTTTAGAACTCTTCTTAATGTGTGTAATCAATGTAACATGATTGAAGTACGTAGTGCTATTTGAAAAATTGATTACGTCACGTGTATCTTGTACCATAATATAGTTAGATGCACGAGATCTCCACATTCATGTTAGCCCCTCGTTCTAACATAACGCTCAAAAACAAAAATTCCAATACCTATCCGAACAAACAAGTTATAATAGGTGCACAAGGTAAACGGGACACTCTGTGTGTGTGTGTGTGTGTGTGTGTGTGTATATATATGTATGTGTGTATGTATATATATATATGCCTATGTGTGTATGTATATATATGTGTGTGTATGTATATATATGTGTGTATATATATATGTATATATATATATGTATGTATACATATATATATGTGTGTGTATGTATGTATATATATATGTGTGTGTATGTATGTATATATATATATGTGTGTGTATGTATGTATATATATATGTGTATATATATGTGTGTGTGTATGTATATATATATATTATTTTAGTAGGTTATTTTACGACGCTTTATCAATATGTTAGGTTATTTAGCATCTGAATGAGATGAAGGTGATAATGCCGGTGAAATGAGTCCGGGGTCCAACACCGATAGTTACCCAGCATTTGCTCATATTGGGTTGAGGGAAAACCCCGTAAAAGACCTCAACCAGGTAATTTGCCCCGACCGGGAATCGAACCCGGGCCATCTGGTTTCGCGGCTAGACGCGCTAGCCGTTACTCCACAGGTGTATACTATATATATATATATATATATATATATATATATATATATATATATATATATCCTTTCTTCTATACCTTTCTCTCGAATCTCTCCGTTCTCTTCCTCCCTTTCTCTCTTATTTCGTCCCTCTTTCTCTCTCTTGTATGGACTCCCATCTCTCCCTATCTTTTCTGTTTCTTCCGACTCCTTTCTTCTCACTGTCCTCAATCGCATCTTCAACTTCTCTCTCCCTCTTTCTAGTATATCCCACTTCTTTCCTTTTTCGCATCACTCCCTTATCTCATTCTCTCTCTCTCTCTTTCGTATCTCTTCCATTTTCTCTCGTATCTCCTCACTTCTCTTCCTGTCTCTAGCATCTCCCATTTCTCTCCCTCTAACATGTACCTCTTTAGTCTCTCTTCTTCATTTTCCTTCTCTCTCGTATCTTTTCCTAGTAGATTACTGACGTCTTACTAAGAATATATTCCAGCATTTAACGGAAGATCGAGCAGAAGACGACGCTGCCTGTATTAGTAGCTATCCAAGTGTTTGTTGGGGGATGCTGCAGACAGCACTTCGGTTCAAATCCTGTTTACTTAATGAAAAGCTGTAGTGTTCCTCTTGACGAGTGGAATGCTATATCCATTCGGCCTGCACTTCATTCTGGCTGCTTGCTACATAGCGAACTAGCCATAAAAGGAAAGGTTGTATGAGGCACGTCTCAATCTCAGCAATGCAGACACACAATTACGAATGCATGCTAATGACCAGAGAGTAATACCCTGCAGGAATGGCTGCACGACGATTTCCCCACCTCTTTTTATACAACTTCAATATCCCACTCCTGTTAATAGTAACCGTGTCCTGTGTCACTGCTCGATTTTTGTGTTGTCACATAATTACCGTGCTTGCTTCCTCGCACCGTCTGTGCTTATAAGCCTGCATCGTAAAGTTTGGAAGTTCATTTGCTTTCTCTTGTGTAATGTAACTCTTTAACATTATCTGACGCCTATCGTGTCCGTAATATCATACCGTAGAAGAGGGTAAAGTCGATCAAAATTTTTAAATTTTTTAATGATATTGAGGTTATGGAATGGAGCGAAGTTCCTCAGAAAATAGCATTTTGTCGTCATATCCTTCACTTATGAAGACACGTTACAAGAATTGAATTACAATCTATAAAAAAATGTTTTTTTTTATTTGACTTGTGATCGAAGTTACCTGCTTAAATAGGGTAAAGTCGATCACCATTGAATTTTTAGTTTAAGATCGATTTTGAAATATTGCGGAGTAAAGTCGATCACTGTTTGTTTTTAAAAACTAATTAAGTCTATTACATATATTTTATTTGTTATAAGTGGTGTAAAACAATAATAATCTTCAGTATATGCCTATAGCATTATATAGTGTATCTTTTGTTACTGTGATCATACTATTCGATACAATTAGGCCTATAGGTCTCCACTGTACAATCGTGACTATGATTGCCAACTTATACAACATAAAAACACATTTTAATGCTTCACATACCAACAAACAAAGATTTAAGAATTCAAAATTTGCATTGAAATACCACCCTTCAATTATAATCTAAAATGCAATTCAACATTGCTTAGGTTTATATCAGATGTTATTTGAAATCTTCCCCTCCTCATGCCACTTTATAAACTACGTTGTTCCCATATTCAGGTACAGAGGATTGTACAAAATATGTTCCTTTGGCAATGCTTCTCTTACGCAAGAAATTCACCATAATGTCGTCTTCCTCTTTACCCACTATCCCATCTATATAAGCTATACTATGACACTTTTCTGTTTATAAGTGTTAGTTGGAGGTATTTCGGTGAACAATTTATTCTTCCTGCTGGTCCTATATGTTTTGAGTAGGTCGATGGCATGATCGACTTAACCCTGCAAAGGTACAAGTTTTCTTAAAATAATAAGTTTCAATACTAACATTTACAAACTGCAAAACTATTATTTTAGGATATAATCTCAACGAAAAGTACTTACGTATACTTTTTGTCTCCGTTCACTCCTGATTATAATTTAGAGTTTGTAAGACTTTCGTTTACATTTAAGAGAAAAAGTTGAAAATAACAATTTTCACTTCACCAGTAATTACACTGTTTTCCCATTGTTGGCATTCGCAGGCTTTTTGTTGTCCCTCTCGCTTACATTTACAATGTAAGGCGATGAGGTCAGCATAACAAAATTTTAACAAGTAACTAAGAAAATATATAATTTTCAATAAGAATCGCAAATGATCGATTTTACACCCACTGATTGACTTTACCCACTTCTACGGTATTTAACGAAATTTTCGTATAAAAGTGGGTCTAGTTCTTAATGAATACATTATTTAACAGTTTAAATATCAAGAAAGAAGCAGTTGTATAAGAGAAAATGCTGAATATGAAAGCAACAAAAGTAATGTACACCTACATATACAGACCCAATCATAAGCAATGTCATTAATTTTGTGGGGTTGGAATGGAATGGAATAGAATGGAATGGAATTTAGCTGAGGGGGGCACGGATGGCCCAGCACAGCGACCTGTTGAGATCTATTGCGCTAACCCTCGATATGGAATGAGTTGCGTGCCACAGATCCCCTACGCGCACTCTCTTAACGACCGGACCCTACAGCCGACAGAATCCATATACCAATCCTGCTTCGACAAATTCCCCCAAGGCCCCCCTGGCGGTCCGAGGCGAAACTCCTCCCCCGAGTAGGTCCGCCTCTGATGTCATTGCAGAAGCCATCCAACGTCGCTTAACTACATTCCACGGAGACCGGTCGAGAGGGTCAGCAGCTTCGGGAGGCCGCCTGTAGAGTGATCTGAAAACCCAGAAAAGGGATGATGAGGAAAGGATGATTTGGAAGGAAAGGAAGTGGCGAAGATGAGTGGGGTTATTTTAGGGGGTTATTCTTTGAGATATTTTAAAAAAGTGTAATACAATTTTGCTTGTTCTTGCTTCCTTTTCGAGATAAAAATTGTTTTATATGAAATATTTCATAGCGTGTTTTGCGAAAGCCATTGACTTACTTTCCAATATGCTCACTCAGTTTAAGAGAGCACTGTATTCTGATAATAAATGATAGAAAGAATTTTAGTTTTGTCCTTTAAATGTGCAGAAATTTGATCCGAATAAACGTAACTTTTCGTTCTGCAAAAGAATTTTACAATGACACATGGCTTTCTCAAAACACACTATGAAATGTTTGCTATAAAACAATTTCTATCTCGGAAAGGAAGCAAAAACGAGAAAAATTGTATTAAACTTTTTTAGATTGAAATATCTCAAGGAATAACTTCCTGAAATTAATGACATTATTTACGGTTCACTCTCTATAAATACACACACACACACACATATATATATATATATATATATATATATATTCAATTATTCTTTTTTCATTTATTTCTATGTGCAGGCTGATTCAGCAGGAATAGTAATTATTTCCACACTCACTGAAAATTGGACCCTGTATAATAATCAATTAGTAACAAGCTTAATCTCTGTGGAAAATCCGTAATGCTGATTCCCCACAACGTCAACTGTTCTCTGCGTATAGCGATCTGTTGTGTTTAGTGTATCCTAAAGGTCTTGTGAGCGGAGTATAAACCAGACATGTGTAATGTAAGGTGACGACTTCAGATGATTGAAGATCTTCTAGACTCGCGAGTAACCTACACGAACGAGAGCAATGAGTTTTGACGCTGTTGCTGTCTGTGTGCTCTATCTGTCATCCTGAAGAGTAATGAAGAAGCAGTAGAGGTGGGGAAAAATAGCGTAACAGTTATTTTGGAACAGTTCCTTGCTTGGAACCGTTCCAAAATGTAACAGCATCTTGGAATACTATGTTCCAAAATAACGCAATACGAAATACTTGCCGTTACAAAATACTCGTTTCACTTTGGAACTGCATTATGACAACGCCTGTTCCACAGAACGGAGCATGTTTGGCACTATTGAAAGCAGTGGCGCCAACTTTTAGAAGAAAACTGAGTGGGCTCAAACATTTGAGGTATACGTGAAATAAATGTCGTAAGTATAACGATAACACGATAAATTATTGGGTGGGCTCGGATTCCACGAGCCCATATAAGTTGACGCCACTCTTTGAAAGCAGAATTGGGAATCCTTTCTTCGCACTGAAAGAAATGTTGGAAACTAAAGTGAGAGATAAATAGTAAAGATTTGAAGAGCCTCTTTAAAAAATGTACACATTATCTTGAAACGAATGTTGAGTATATAGGATTCTATCAAACAATTATAATTGTTATTAGCATAATGCCTGTATTAGAGTATAGTAACTTCATTGTGAATTTCATAAAGGGAGACAAAAATATATAGGTTATGTTTTATTTACAAATATTTTACAATTTTAGTTTCATTACCTAATTCTTGAAATTAAACTAAATTCTGTTGAAACATGACTATTGTCGAAGTTTTTTTGTTTACAAAAATACAACGGTAAATTTTCATATTTCATTACAATGAGATTATTACTCTTCATGACAGTATTAATATGAATTTTAGCACTGCCGAAATGATTATAGCTTTTATTTAATAATTAAAAAAAATGAACACTATTGTAAACTTGAGTTGTGCAGAAGAGAAAGAATAGGTTAGGTTTTATTTACAATTGGGATCCACTTATATTTCGTGACCAATACAATTTACAAATAATTTAAAATTGCATTACATTTGCTGCTTCAAACGCGATCTACGAATTCAATTTGGCATTACAAAACATTTTTTTGCAAGAATTCACATCTCGGCTTACTATGACATCATACTGCAGTCATGTCAAAGCAAGCGCATTTTTCTGACCTTGACGTCGTGCGGGGCAGCAAGCGCTAAGTATGGAAAGAGGAAGGGTTGTGTATATGAATAAGCAACCTGTTGGATTATGAAAACAGTGGTGCACAAACTTCAAACGGAAAGTGAAATTTTATGTCATTATTTTTATATGGCTTCTTTCTGTTTAATATTATCTATATTGTCTGTGAAACAAAAGTACTAACACTGATTTCTTAATATTCCACTTGTGTTTTAAATCTTAATAACATAACAGAGTTAAGAAGGAATATTCACATAAATTCCATAGTAGTATAATATTATACTGTATTAAGTGGATGAAACACATCATTCATAAAGAAAGTGATATTCCAAAGAAAGAGATTGAGTATGACATGATAAGTTGGAATTTATATTGATGATATCTTTAGTCTTACAAAAGTAATCAATAAATTAATCAAAACAATATTACAGTACAAAGCAAAGTTACCTAGGTACTGTATCTGTTTTAAGTGTAACTAATAGGCCTATTACATAACAAAACTCTTATCGCATTATGCTTTTAAGGTGATATTTGTGAGCAACTTCCTATCATCAGAATTATTTTCTCGAAATCTGCTGAAGCTGCAGAGCTGGGCACGTATCTTTTGCTTATGATGTAACAGTAGTTGCTTTGTTAATTCATTTCTTTACAAACAATATCCATGCGAATTTTTTTCTAAATTTTCAATACACTATCTTCAGTAATATATAGGCCTATACACGGTATATTAGATTTACGGAAATATTCTGTAAGGCTACTAAATAATGTAGGCCTATACCTGAAAATTTCACTTTTATATACGAAAAGTTGAGAAAATATTTCTTTTGAATAAAAAAATCAAACTTGTGAAAAATGAGCATTAAAATTAAAACTTACATTCTTATAATGCACTTATACTTCTCAGGCAAATCTAAAAATTAACATGGATATAGTTTTATTAAGTTCTCTTCGCCTCATTTATTGAATCAGTGCTGGGCATCCCTGAATATAGCTCGACCAAGCGGCATATACCACCTCTTTCGTCTGTCTCTTTCCTTTCCGCCGTAAAGCGCTCAGGCTCTCCTGGGCTCAAAAGCTCGCGCTTGCTCCTGTGGGCATCAATTGACATGCCTGTCATACTGCATCACATGGCATACAGAGGAAGTATGTGATCATTTAGCATCCTAAATACCACTGTTATATTACACACTAGTAGTACGTACCTGTTCCGAAATACTACTGTTCCATCTGATACTAGTCAACCGTGCGGTTCCGAGATACCACTGTGCACCTTGCAATTACAAGTTACATATGGTACTGTTATTTCGGAACTGTTATTTGGAACCTAGTATTTTCAAGGAACTTTAACAGTTGGAATCGTTACGAGAAAATAACAACTTTTCTCATCTCTACGAGACAGACTGTCAACAATGTCAACGGCCCCTGTGAGGGATATAGGTAAACAAAAATACGGAAAGCCTAACTCCAATATGAACTGAAGAATGGTAAACAGTATCACTTCAGTATTGCCGTTGTTAAAACAAACAGAACTAAATTCTATGTTTACAATGGTAACATGTTTTAATGTTTTAATTAAAAATAATTTTAAAAGCTATAAATCAGCTGCCGGTTTTAATAACAGACAGGAGTGTTGCCCGGGGGAGGGGTTATGCTATTTACTGAACATTCAATCGACTTCCAGTCGAGGCGATGTCCCCGCTTGGTAGGCCTACTTGTGTATATGGTGTTTATAAAACTTATTATGGTAAATTTGTAATGTGAAAAATTAAGACTAATGGAGATTCGAACCTACTAAGCCTACAACCAATGCTGTCTAGTTTAGACCCATGCTTTAGCCACCTACGTTACATTGGCTCATACTTTAATCCGGTGTTTTACGTAGCTTTCTCGTTCATCTTCGTTTCGATAAATTTTGTACACCGTTTCGATAGATTTACTATTTAGCAATTTTATTCCTATTTCATTCTTCAGAGACCCAGTTAAAATTAAACCTTCGCTTTATTTTATAAAATATTTTAGAACAAAATACAGCACATTTACATGGTTTAATTGTGTCATCTTATGAACATTCTACATTTTCATTTTGCACGTTTACTTTATTTATTTTTCTTCCGATAACCATGATCTTCGTCTTGTTTGCATTGATCCTCATCCATACTGCTCACAGCTGTTATTCAGCTGCAGTAGCATATCGCTCAGTATCATCACTTCTTCTTCTAACAACACCGCCCAGGAATATATTATACTTATAAGAAGGGGGTGGATGTTGATGAAAAGTCATCTTGTTTTTCACATTAGGACAATGCCTATTAATACAGAAATCCTTTCTATGTTAATATCAACGTAAAAAAATAATTTCTTATATTGCATTTTTTGACCTTTTTGAACTAAAAGGTCATTTTTATATTTTTTTCGGCATTTTTGGTCATTTTTAATACTTTGAAGAACTTTTAGATCATTATTGGAATGCATTTTACTTTCTTCTTTACCGATAGGTTTGTTAAATCATTTTATAAGCAAATAGATCAGTAGTAATTACCTACTGAATAAGTGAATAACAGTGAAGTTTGAGTTTTATAGTTTGGAACAGACTCTAGAGTCCATCCCTCATTCCACTGAAGGCTTCACTTCACATAACGGAAGTAATATAAAATGCTTGACAACAGCTTAGTTTAAGTGAGGGCTTTCACAGCTACTGTCGGTACGAAGGTGTCTTTAGAATTTATGTTTGGAAGGGGGGAAACTTTCACCGTGTCCTGGACAGGACGTGGTTCGGAAGGGTTGTCTGCTGTAGTAAACAGTATTTTTAACACAAAGATTGCAAGAATGCATGCTGCGCCCACAATTTCCTTTGTCATTCGAACTCCCACATTTGAAAGATCTGGTAACAAAAGTGAAGCGCGGAAGGAGGAGGAGACAGAGAATGAAGGCACTGACATGGACCACCCCGATTGAAACACATTGTAAACCCTCCTTAAAATCTATAGTTTTCCCTTTAAAGCCCTCATTTTGTTGCATGTTCTTTTCCTTTATCTTAACTAAATTCCAGGAAGTTGTCTCCTCTCTCCGAGATTTGTAGGGCAGTCATTGAATCAAGATTACTATTTTTTAAGGACTTGTGGTGCGAGTACGGTGGATAATATTTAAATGTCTTTTTCTTTTAATTTTATTTCATTTTTCCATTAGTTTAAGGGCATGTTAATGATCATTTTAAGTAGATTTTTAGGTAATTAACATCCGCCTCCTACTTGTAAGCTATGAAAAACTAACATAGATGGTATGATGCAAGCAGACATATATACAGCGATATCAGCCAATGCTGCCGGGGAAATAGTTGAGTAGCTTAATATCAAAGACGGACATGTGACCTCAATAGAAATTTAGATAGCTGTGGTTTTTTATACAATTTTTCATGTTCTTTCCAGTTATAGTGAAACCATATGCAAACTCTAACACTACATTTATAAAATAAATTGTGTTAAATATTACAAAGAACACTGTGAATTATAAAATAGCCTCTAGATCAAAACTATGGCGATGAGAGATGTCCGTCTTTGATATTAAGCTACTCAGTTCAAACAAAGAATTTGCGATGGTTGGACCACGACGCTAAAAAAATACGATAAGCAGACTGTGAGTCGTAATATATTAATGCAATGATTGCAATAATGCCTTATGCAAACCTTATTTTTAAAGACTTTTCAGCTGTTAAAAAAATCCCTGAGTTCAATATTTCTATTTGTATGCACGATATTATAATTTCGAAACTATAACGCTTTCAACTATATAAATACTGTACTGAAATGTAACAAAAATCATTATTTCCGTTTTTATTTAGTATAAGTCTTATATTTTAGTTTTACTGAACACAATTTTACTCAAAGATCGAAGTTGAAGATGATATGCCGAAGTTCCAAGCTTTCACGACTACAGTGTTCGATAGGCTACTTCAAACTATTGACGCTGCGTGACCTCTAATATTAGCTCTCCTCTGCTTCCAATTACGCGAACAATTTGGTACAGGAGAAACTATTGGTTCTGTCGAGTGCAGCCGCTGCTGCTGGAGCTCCTCTCCACTCCAGGATTCAAGTTGGAAATAGAGAATCATATCGCCTCATTACGGTAGCGGTAACGAATTGCTTCCCTAGATAGTCGGTTTGATATTTATCTCACATCTTTCGATCTCAGCTATTGGACAGAGCATTGTTGAAATTAAAAGCAAAGTCATTACTAGACCTGAGAATTTAAGACACTAACATGTATGTTTAGCAACTTAAAATAAGCTTATGAAATTATGAAATTAGCACTTCTATGCTATAAGGGGTCCAGAAAATGGTATTTATTTGTAAGAAACAAAAGGTATGGCATCAAAAAATTACACTTTCACTCCTCATAATTCGCTCTACAGTAAATAACAATATTCTTATTAAAATTTTCCATCCTCAACTTCTGTCTTTTATCTATAAATATCAATTGATAACATTGATATGCATTTCAAAAAATGTTTTCTGCTACAAGACAAAAAATGACTGATTCTAGTTAAGGGAAGAGATGGGTGAAATTTCTAACCTCTGTAGTTTTTAAGCTAGTTGGTTCATTTTTGGGACATGTATTCCACATATGATATATATGCATGCCACAAATTGTTTTGCATGTCACCCATATATTTTCTGAGTTATGCCCTTTTTCTAAAAAAAATTGGGACATATTTTAAAAATCTGTCTCTTACAAATTTTAAGTTTATGATCTAGAAAAAAATATAATACCTTCGATTACCTAGAAAAGCATTAAGCATTCACATTTGAGATATATATATATATCCTAAGAATAAAGGAAAAAAATATATTCTTTTGTGAAAAGTTACTTTTTTAATTCTCTGGTGTGTATTGTTATACAACTTATTTTTTAATTTAAAAATTAATTAACATATCAAAAATCTGATATCCCAATTTGTTAACAATACTTTATAGAACTTGCAGAAAAGGTTTCACCTTGGTAGCTTGAAAATTGTGGGAGGCTTTAGATTTTGAATATAATTATAGAAAGGAGCAAAAAATACAATTTGAGAAATATCACTTTTAAAGTATACATGCTAGGCATTTAAAGATGCAGCGATTTAAATATGACGTAATTAATTATAGTTCTGAAACTTTGCACACTCATACATTGGGGTCTGTAGATTAATTTTATGGAATAAAAAGAAAAACAAATTTTTGACCAAATATGGCCAAAATTTTATCCATCTCCCTAACTGAAGTGTCCTGAATCGGAATCTGTATTCATATTTTCTGTATAACGTCAGGTTTTTCCGTAATTTTGAATAGAAAATGAAAAAAAGTCAAAATTGGCAAAATTCATGGTTTAAAAAACAGTTAATTTAATACGATAATCTAACTTATATGACTGCTTTTAGGTATTGAAGTTTGTTGAATCCGAGCCTGTATTCAGATTTTCTCTATCGCGCCAGATTTTTCTGTAGTTTTTGGAAATAAGAACGCCAAACTTCAAAATTTAAACAAGAAAATCAAAAAACGTCAAATGTGGTACAGGATATTATTTTTAAGAACATATTTTAATACCGTAATCGAGAGTATAAAATTAACTATAAAAACCTAAATTACTATTAATAAAAATAACCAATACATCTTTCCGGTTGATTCATTACCTGCTTTTGGAATTCTGCTCTTTGACGGTGCACTTCAACAGGAAGTAATTTTATTGCACCACTTAAGAGACTTTCTTTTCACAAAATAAACATACAGTATCTAACACTTATACCTACCAGTTTCAAGGAATGGCATACGAAAAAATGTAGAAGTGATGTGAATTTTTTGTGTGTGTTTCCTAGCAATATTTAGGAATACTTTGTTTATAATTTTAAATTTATGTTCTTTAGTAACATTTTAGTGATTCCATTATGTCTAAATTATCAGCTTTAGCATAATAATAATAATAATAATAATAATAATAATTCTGTGGTGTTCGGGTAAAGGAAGATAAGTCATTTTTTGTGCAAAAGGAATTTTGTTCCCCAGATGAACACACAAGTTAAATTATACAAGTGGGTGTGCAAAAATCAAAGGAATAGTAACAGTTGATGTGTTTTATTTGTGTAGAAAATTATTTGCAATAAGGGTCTGAAGTCTAATTTTCATTTATCTCCAAACTCATTTTTATGACTTATCTCCCTTTACCCAAACAACATAGATATACTAATTTCAGTAATTAGACATTTTCATGAATTTCAAGAAAAAAAACGTTAGAAAATTGGACGTGATGAAAGGAAACTGCATATAGGTTTTGTTTAATTTGATCTCCATTTTTTCAGAAACTAATTTCGAATTTCACTTGTTTCAGCAACGATACTTATCACACGAAAAATGAAAACTATACATCGATCAGTAAAAAGATTTTCAAGTTTCAGTGTCTCCTCTCCTCAAGACACGTCGATTAAAATGGTTACGAAATGTTACTAGGATGGAGGATTGTCTTGTTCCGAAGAAGACTGAACTAAAAATCCGAAGATAGACGTAATATCGAAATATTATTTAATGTACCGAAGTACATATGATTTTACCATACAGATATTCTGCGACATCGTACGATGAAAGAGTAGTGGAACAGAGAAAAATTCTCTCCGGCACAGGGTTTTGAACCAGGGTTTTCAGCTCTACGTGCTGATGCTTTATCCACTAAGCCACACCGGATTCCTATCCCGGTGTCGGATCGAATCGTCTCAGTTTAAGTTCCATCTCTTGGGTTCCCTCTAGTGGCCTGCCCTCTGCACTACGTCATAGATATCTATGCACGTAGGACAGTGTCCACATATGTGCGGAGGTGCACTCGTTATGAGTGACAGATTGGCCGGAATCCGGCGGAATAAGCGCCGTCTTAAATCACAAGTGATTTACGCATATCATATATATTATTTAATGTACCGAAGTACATATGATGTTTCCATGCAGATATTCTGCATCATCAGTACGATGAAAGAGTAGTGGAACAGAGAAAAATTCTCTCCGGCACCGGCATTTGAACCCGGGTTTTCAGCTCTACGTGCTGATGCTTTATCCACTAAGCCACACCGGATTCCCATCCCGGTGTCGGATCGAATCGTCTCAGTTTAAGTTGCGGGAATCCGGTGTGGCTTAGTTGGATAAAGCATCAGCACGTAGAGCTGTAAAACCGTGTTCAAATCCCGGTGCCGGAGAGAATTTTTCTCTGTTCCACTAATCTTTCATCGTAATATCGAAAGATAAAACCTGAGATGGCTGGATGATATGGAGTATGATTTGGTGGAGACAAAGTAGGCTAAAATACAGAACAGAGTGGGCCGGTATTTTAAGGGAAGATGGAATTAAATTGCAAGGCCCGTAAAGCCAAAGAAAAATAATACATTAGTACAAAATTTATAAAATTAAAATAGTGTCAAGTAAGCAAATATCGATCAATATGATCCAAGGACTTAATTATCAAGTGCTCAGCATAGAAGTCAGGCATTCACCCTCCATAATTCCTTGCCGTGTCTATAGCAAAAGTCGTAAGTCTTGGAATTGCCGAGGAACCTGTGTGTGAAACCTCGGTGATTGATTTACGAGGAAGTCCGGATTTCGTAAGTGATGGCTGTTCAGAAAGTTGTGCTGTCGATGCCCTGCCAGGTCATTAGACCCTGTTCAACTTTCAGCAGAGTTTAACACTAGCTACACGAACTTTTCCAACAAGTTAGCAAATTACACAGAATCGCCGCGACTTACAATGTAAAAGCAAACGGGAACATGCACCAGGAACCAGCCGGCTTGTTTATCGGGGAAAGAACACGCAGTGAATCCCAAACTATGGGACCATGTCTGCATTGATAAAAAAAAGGTATATCATAGCACTCATATCCTTGATGTTGCTCTCTCAAATAGGCTCCGGAGTTCACTTTCTGAAAATTTATCTCCCTCTTTCACGTCTAGATTTGTGTACTTTTCTTGTCTTAGTTAAGATTAATTTCCCTTCTACATATTGTCCATCTTCTTCCCTGTTGTTTTTGTCAGGGATTAACGTTACTTTTAATTCATATTTGCTTCCAAAGCTTCGCAGTTTAATAGTGCAATAGACGTTAGGTCCAGTCCTCGAAAATAAGTATTGATAGTATATCTATATTATATATTATTTCATCTTTCATTTGTGACTTCGTGTTATTTGTATCTTTTAACTGTTTAATCGAATGTTAGGCCTATGTATAATTATAAGCTATGTCAGTTTTTTCTACGTAAATGTACTTCGAGATATTGAAAGTAATGCTCACTATTTTCTCAATTTGTTTTTCAGACGAGGTATCATTTAGTCTATATTTATACCTGCTTTTCATTTCCTCCAGTTTCTTCTTCCATTCTGTACATTGTAAAAAACAAGTTAATAGCTAATGGGCCATTCCATGCAAAAAAAAGTATGTTTTTGAACCATGATGTCTAAAAAATTAGAAATATTGTAGTAGATTACTTTGTACGTTCTAAATATGAATTTCAAACAATGCTATATTTATATCTTTCATAGTTTGACAGCAATCAGAATTTAAAATATTGATTTAACAAAGAACACGGTTTCATTCATTGAAGTTTTCTTACTATGTAAAGGAAGATGGAAAAATGATTTCAATGCAATTCGAAAAAGGAGAGCCTTGTTTATAAATGCCCTTAAAATAAAAAAGTGTATAATTTTTTAAATAGTTACCCACCGTAAAATAATTTAAAAAACATATGGAACACAAAATGCAATTCATTTTTACAGACGAAAAAAACATGAGTTTAATTCTTTAGGATATATTGATTCCACTCTGAAAATTTCAGAATGTTGACTTAAATATCATGTCAGTTTTAATAAAAATAACTCACCGTAACAAAGGAGCTCAGCAGATAGGCTCTCCCGTCGTACAGAATGTTGCGAGGTCAAGGTCAGGGAGACGGTCGTTTGGGATTACTCATCGTTACGAAGTCTCGCGAACGCTCCGACCGCCACACATAGCAAGCGATTTTCAACCGTCGGAACAAAAATTAATAATTTTATTAATTTAATTATTCACAGGTTTTTTGAGATAGTCATAAAATTTGGGAGATGGATTAGGAATAAGATTGTCTTTACGAAGGATAAAATTCGCATGAATTTAATTTGTTGCATTATTTTTTCAATGAGGTGTTTTTATGAGCATGCCTTAATATTATTCGGGTTAGTGTTCAAGTTATTAAAATATGTGACATATTTATCGATTTTTTCCCTATTAAATAACTTAAATAGTGATATAGCAAATAATAAAATCTCCTATATGTAATTATATTTCTTTCTTTCGAAAATTTAAGAATTCACAGTCTCATATGTACTACTGCCATAGAATGAATAAATGTGTTTTTCTTCCTACTGAACAATTTTATATTTTGCACATAGGAGTTATTGCAGGAACAACGACGATATACTACCTCCGCCACTGACGGTGTATAGATACTGCGATATCTTCGCATTGCATTGGGACGGGCGACCTTCGAACGTTATGGATAGGGGAAGGAAGGGGGAAGTACAGATCGATTATTTAGTCCTGACATCTCAGCGACGCGAAAGAGGGGAAGTGATAGGAGTAGTGGGGAGAGCTACGGAATAGAGATAGGGGCGAGCAGTTCGTAAAGGAATGCAGTACAGCTTAATTGTACTAGAAACATACCGCTCTACCGCACGCATAAATCCGATGGCTGCGAAGGCAAGCGAGAAACTAACCCAAACACTCCTTGGCGTAAATAAATGGACTCGCCTGACCCAGGCGCACATCTCCGGCGACTGTCATATGAAAAGAAGTCCTTATTCTGTATTATCAAATATGTTCACGTAATCTTTTATATTGTATAATAAGATAACCACTGCAACACTCGAAAATATGTGTAAAAACGTCTTACGGCTTATACAGGGACATCATTTTATTTTTACTAACATTTTTAATATTAACCTGTCTATACCTTTAGAGAACCGGAAACACCGCTTGCTACCCCCTCCAAGACTGGAGTTCGATAATACTGGCGTAAAACACAAATCATTCTACTAGGTATAGGAAGGAAGAAAAGTAGTTCATCCATTTACGTAAACTAGGAAATATCGCGATTTTGTGTTTGATAATTTTCATTAGGTTTTTCTTTAATCAAAGTGCAGTACTATATTAAGAATAAGTGTTTTTACTCAAGAAGTGAGTTATCCATGCGAACGTATTCATTATGCAGTGTATATTATACTGTCTACAGCACATTAGCGTAGAATATAGAGAAAGAAGTTGAATTGAAAGATAATCATAATATGAATATAAACACAATTTTGAAAATGGTGGCCGTTCATTTCGATACAGGCTTCAGTTGTTTTGTGCATATTATCGCACTATAGACTATTGCATCTAATTCCAATTGCCAGTTTCGTCCTTCGTACTAGTAACTCATGTTGAAATAATTCTGTACCTACTCTAAGTACTGTACATTCAATCTTCACTTCTGCCCGACCCGAAAATATAAAATTACTCAGACATGCTATCTACTGTCCGTCCAAGTGGTTATGCCGCAGGATTGTAGAAAGGGAGGAAATCACGTGACAGTTAATTACTTAACGAGGCCCTTTTATTTAAGTTAAATTAAACAGCTGTATAATATTACGTAAACTTCCAATTCCTAACAGGAATTAATGTTTTCAGAAAAGAGCTAAGACAGCCCAGCTTTTACAGAGGGGCGAGCAGAAGCAGGTGGGGGAAATCGGGATGCGACGTAGGCAAACGGACAGTACCTGTGCGAAAATATGATTCAATATTGAAAGCTCTTTCGTCACTGGAAAACGCGAACATATTTCTGGAACGTACTATACTCAGTAACTCAGTAGTGCTTACTATCTGCGGTCTTGGTTCTGTGTGGAGTTGGAACTTCATTAGTAGAAGGGGTGGGAGTGAAGTACATTCAAAAACTCAGGTACAATAAAAATTGAAGTAAAAATAAAATGATGTCCCTGTATAAATAAATTAAATTAAAAATAAGGAAACCTTGAAAATATGCTCTTGTATTCTCTCCTGTTGAAAACACTAGCATTAGTACTGGCGCGGCTTACATTTGTAATTCACTCTAAAGACATATATATTGCTACACAGAAGAAATCACAATTGCATTCATACAATCCAGACATGAGAGCTAAACTGTAACAGGAGGGTACTGAAAATTTCACGCTATCAGCATTGAAAGCGGGGATGTAATGATGTAATAACCAGCAGTGGATTACAAATGTAAGCCGCGCGAGTACTGGAGGGTTAACAATTGATATATTTGGCAGCACTTTAAAATGTTTGCAATAAACAAAAAATTCGGGGTAGACTGTATCGGAGAAACAACCGTAAGTTCTATGTGTGTAACCGTGTCTCTCGGAATGGAATGTTGAATGTAAGGTATCCGTTGCTTATACGCCCGCTCCCATTTGCGCTGCATGTCTCGACATT
Source organism: Periplaneta americana (assembly GCF_040183065.1). Classification (NCBI taxonomy): domain Eukaryota; kingdom Metazoa; phylum Arthropoda; class Insecta; order Blattodea; family Blattidae; genus Periplaneta; species Periplaneta americana. The sequence continues at coordinate 71,433,931 of NC_091124.1, read as the reverse complement.
GTGAATTTTCTCGCTTCACTCAAATTCACTTGCGAATTTTTTCAATTTAACTTCTCGACTGCTGATTGTTGCTCAATTGAGAGTGTAGCCTGGTTCGTTACGAATCGTTTGATACCACTTCCAATATTCTGTCGCTTTTAATTCTCGAGTTACACTGCCTCGGCTGCCGTCCGACCCGCCAATTCATGCCCAATTTTCCCCCTCGTGTATCATTAAATGACATCACTCACTCCAACTCAAGGTCACGTTGAATACATTGATCCTTCGTCTGTCGGTCGTCGTTTACTTCATTGGAATATGTCTTGTAGTTTATAAATTATAGGCTCGATAAAACTCGCCTGAAGAAGTGTCTGTCGATTTTTTGGGATGTCATCTTATTAGCCTACTGGAACGAATTTTAGGTGTATTCACATCAACAACGACAACAAAAAAACCAAAAACGTACCAGCACATTTGAAGAGATCATTTATACAGAATGTATCAGGAAAGATACCACAAGATAAATTATGTTGAATTATGTTGAAAGATTGCACATGCAGAAGAATGGAAATATCTTGGAATAAAAATTATTATTATTTTATAATAAGTTTTGGGAAACAAGAAAGGAGCCACCGGCATAGCTCAGTTGGGTAAAGCGCTTACCTGCCGATCCAAAGTTGCGTTCGGGCGCGGGTTCGATTCCCGCTTGGGCTGAATACCTGGTTGAGTTTTTCCGAGGTTTTCCCTAAATATAAGGAAAATGTCAGGTAATCTATGGCGAATCCTCGGCCTCATCTCGCCAGATATGTCGCTATCACCAATTCCATCGACGCTAAATAATCTCGTAGTTGATACAGCGTTGTTAAATAACCAATTAAAAATACAAGAAAGGGGTACTAAAAGAAGAACAAATTCGAGGAAAGTCGAATATGTCTACTCTAAGGGGAGTGTTATGGGATAAGAATATCAAAAAAAGAAACAAGAGCTCAAATTTTTATAGGCACAATTAGAAATATTCTAACTTACGGCTCCGAATTTTGGACTATGAATTCTCAGTTGAAATTAAAATAATTAATGACAGCAGAAATTGACTTTTGGAAACCTTCTGCAAGAAAATCTAGGAAGGATAAAATTAGGAACGAAATTATTAGAGAAAAAAGTGGAATTGTAATGGAAGTTATTAATTTAGTGCTTGTAAACCGTGATAGGAATGTCATCAAACATACATTCATATAGTATTCCTTCTTTCGACTTAAAATAACACTCGATTTTTGTATGATAGAGAAAAACTATGTGTGTAGTTATGCAATATATTTTATAATTCTGTTTTATTCAAGTTATTTTGGACATATTGTTTAGTGTATGTATTAACTTTGTAAATTATTAATAAATTATTATTATTATTATTATTATTATTATTATTATTATTATTATTATTATTAAAGTTATCTCTTTTTTAAATTTGTGTCGGGAGAGTGTCTGCCGAACTATATACAGTATCTCTTGTTACGAGAATGAAGTATCGTATATGACAGGTTAAAAATGTTGCGTCGCAGATCCCACTCTGTTTTGTTTACTTTCTTTGATCACCGTTGTAGAATCATCACAGTGCTTTTAGCTGGTAGACCTTGAAAAAAGGTTATTGAAAAACGATGACAGGAGCAGAATATCAAAAGATTTTGTTTCGGAGGGGACAGTTACATTACATCACACACCACACAATATAAACTACACTTAGTCGAGGAGATCGCGAACGAAAAAATGGAGTATTGTAATTAAAATATACCAAATTGTAGACATTAAATTATGAATTCTAGTACATCTGCATTTTAATCGCATGTGATTATTATTGATTAAAGAGAAATGCAATTTTTATAACAGTGATGCTGTGAGATTTCGATCAAAGTTTGGTGTTGTGTTATCAGAATATATGCAAGTCTGACTTTTCTGTCCATTATTGTTTCACTAGCACTATATTATAATTATATTCTAGTACAAGAACTAATATATGTGCTATGACCTCATGTATAGCCTACACTTTAAATATAATTTCTTACTAAAAAGAACTAAATGCAAATTACACCACGTATAAACTGAAACTCAATTTTAATTTCTTTGAAACCTAACAAATAATTTACATGGTTACACACAGGAAATCATATTCACTGCGTCCTTTTTCAGGATCTGTATTATTTCACACTGCAAATAAATAAAAGCATTGTATAACAAATGTACATGGACATGCAGGCTCTTGCTTGAATTGCCTGCTCGTGTGTGAAATTAAACCTAAAAGGAATCTGTTACATATTTACACGATATAGAAAATAAGTTTTGCTGTCAGTTGGAAAAACTGTGACATCCAATGAAATAATGTGAACTCTTTCAAAATAACAAGCCATTCTAACTGTTTTTACGAATTTGTGTGATTTTTGTTTACACAAAAAAGATGTCTCTTTTAAAATCACCGCGACCCAAGAGCATATAACGACACAATATGCGTAGATCGTTAAGCACTGTGTTACCAATATATTGGAGGCCTATAGAATTTTTGTTGTGTTTGATCATTGTCTAATTGAAAGGTTCAGAGCCATAGTGAGCCAAGTGCCATTTATTAAAAACGGAGAAAGCAAGGGTTAAAGTTAAGTGAATACCACAGTTTAATGAAGATTAACATATCATTTAGTTTTAATGTGAATACTTTATATTACTTGCTCTATGTTTCCATTGAATTATGGTAATAACTTAATTTTAACCCTTGTTTTTTACGGTTTTAGTAATGCCCACTATGGTTCTGAACCCTTCAATTTTAAGCATCATTTGCATCATTCTTGGGTTAGGTTCAATTAAAAATATTTCTACATAAACTATTTATTAGGCCTACTCTGTACTAAGTTACTCCTTTTTTTTAAATAAAATATTATAACATGAATCTTAGGCCAACCATTACGTAGATCAGGTAATAGGCGTGTTTGCCCGCTCATCACGAGCTGCGCTCGGGCCTGGGTTCGATTCTCACTTGGGTTGATTACCTGGTTGGGTTTTTCCGAGGTTTTCTCCTTAGTGAATATCAGGTAATCAACGACGAAACCTCTATTTCTTCTTGCTAAACACCATCTTGCTAACACAATTCCGTCGAAGCTAAATAATCTGTTAGTTGATACAGCGTCATTAAATACTGGTAGTCGAATAAGAAACATGAATATTAGCTGCCTCACTTCTGAAGCTTAATTTTTTTATTCACAGATTCATTACAAAAGATTAATATGAAAACCAATACAGAAAACATGAATATTTGCATTCACCCTATTCCCTTATAATATGGAACAAAATACAGAGAAAATAAAAAATAATCTTGAACAGAGAGAAGGAAATCTGCTGAGAACTTATGGAAGTAAATAAAGAAATAAATTTTAATACACCATGAAGAAGAGATAAATTTTAATAAACCATGAAGAAATTAAGAAATAGAGATAACCGGGTCTTTATAAAACTTTGAGTAAATTTGTTTCTATATGGAAATTTCAAGCCTGGAGTAAAGCCTCGAACCTGCAGGATCAGGTATTATTTTATGATTTTCTTCTCTTAGCCTTTGGAGATGCAACTCCTCCCTGCAAGGCAGCATGTGCTAATTTTAGGTCTGCCTCAGATAAATTATTTCCCTATACACCTAGTGAAGTATCATTCGCTATCTGGGGAGACAACCGTTGAGAGCGTAGCAACTCCACACAGTTCTCAAGTTTCTACCAAGAAAATGAATTACGTAGCGTTTAGAAGTATATAGGCCTATTCCACCCTATAAAATGTCGTTGTAGAAGACGAAATAATATAGCAAAGATCCTGATGTCACACAAACGTAAACGAAGAATTAGGTATGTGCTCAATAAAGTTAAAAGTATATGTAGGACAATTAAAAGTTCACTGAAGCAAGAAAAGAAACCAAAATTATATTTTGTAAGGTGATCGCAGTTCCAATTTGTAATATGAGGCGTTTTATAAGAGAAGGGCGAGCCCGCCGGGTCGAATTTTGTGTTTTTTACTCCTCAGAATATTTAAGACACATATCTACAATTTAAGTCTGATAGATGATGGCGGGCTCACCCTTGCTACATCAAATTATCATTGTAAGGCTGGAGAAACTGCGTTGTCTGTGACAGGTTCATAATATTTATATTACTCCGTACGAGAAGGGCGAATACGTCAATCTGCCTGAAGGCGCGCGCCATTCATTGTCTCAGTGTTGTTGTAACTACACAGCCGAGTACAACCGTAGTGAGGAATTACGTGTATTTATGGACATTATAATAGCTTATTATGTGTAATAGTGACAGTGATAATCAACCAGGCATATCTGGTTATTGTAGGAAACGTCAGAGGCATATCGAAAAATTGATAAACGTACAAGCAAAGATTAAAAGGAACAAAGGTGAATCGTACATTAGTACGAAAACATCTCGACATGTGCAAGCTCGCGGTATAGGCCCGGCAAATACTTGTGGGTGCTTCAACGCATTAGGTATGGAGAAAATACAACCTGTATTTCGTAATTTCTGGGAGTTGGGTGATTATGACTTCCAGAATGCCTATATTTCTAAGCTCGTAACCAGTGTTGATGTGAACAGATGTCTCATTAAGAACAGGCCGATTTCTCTGAGCTGGTTTTGCCAAAGAGGTATGTCACGCCAATAAAGCCCACTTTTGATAAAGTAAAGGATCTGAAAGCTCTCCTTATCTATGTGCCACACAACGTTTCTGGATGATGTTATCAGCAAACAAAACGTGTAACTGGCAGTGACCGACTCAGAGGAACATCTTTATGAAGATGATGTAATGGATTGTTAGCACCTCTGTTCCCAGAACAAGTGAGACCACTTTTGATAGCAAGGGTAATAACATGAAGGCATCTATTTATTTTTGTTTATTAATAATTTGACACTTTGTAAATCACAGTGAGATTCTGTTTTTATTTATTTTTTATATTATTATTATTATTATTATTATTATTATTATTATTATCATCATCATCTTCATCATCATCATCATTATATTGTTATTAATGTCTGCCACTATTGAGTTCATTCTACGCCCTTTGCTTTTTCTAATATACTGTTTTCAAATTATTCCCATAATATTGATGAATTCATAATGTCAGCTGTGATCACTATTAAATTAGAATATTAAATTGGATATTTACTTGCAATTTTCAATAAAGGTATTCTTTTTCAGTGTAAAAAGTAATTATTATTTACAGACATGTCTTGGCGGCTTCGCCCTTATCTTGTTTACAGATAAAATACTTTCAACATCGATTATCTCTACAGGTACATTTGGCAGATTCGCCCTTCTCTTACGGAAAGCTTAATTTGATCGTGAAATGTGGATTATAAGTAAAAACCAATACGGCTGTATAACTGCTGCTGATAAGAATTATCTAAGGGAGACTAAAGATTGCACGAGGTTGTAACGTCTACGCTAAGAAGATATCCATAAAAAATTGGAGGTTACCCCAAATTGAAGTCGTTATTGATAACTACATAATAAAATGGAATAACCAAATGGAAAGAACGGATGAAGAATAATTTGCGAAAAAAGTCTTTATCTATCGATCACAAGGGGAAAAAAAATGGTGGACGTCTGCGGAAAATGTGGAATAATGAAGCAGTAACAGGTTTCACATTTAATATTTGACGAGGGAAAAGAAGAAGAAGAAGGATAAGAAATTGATGATACCGGGAATAGAAAAAATATCAAGGAAGTGCTAAGTTGTCTGGATATCTGAAATGGAAATTAACTACTGTCCATCCGAGTGTTTGTCTCATCTCGGTTCCCCCATCCGTTTCTGCTGCTCCTCTGTATAAAGGCTGGGCTGGGCTGGGCTGTTAGGCTCTTTCCTGAAAATATTTTCTGTACGAAATTTAAAGTCGACATAATGTCATACAACTGTTTTAGTTAATTTTAAAAAGTTCCCAGCTAATTAACTGCCACGTAATTACACAGTTTCGACAACCCTGCGATATAACCACTCGGACAGACAGTAGGAACAGAATTACTGTCCAAATTTCACGAGAGGATCCTTGCGAGGGGAGTATGGTCCTTGCGGTGTAAGAGGAGAGAGTAAGCCAGTAACTCCGCGTTCTTGAAGGAGCAGGTGGATGGAAGTAGTATCATTGGTCGGCTGGTACTGTGTAGGGGATAGGTTATAAGAGTGGGGGAAAAACTCCCATTCCTTGCTCGGATCTTCTGGTGAAATGCGGACTGTAGAAACGGTATATCTAGGTCTTACTGCTTGGGTTTCCAGAATGGGCAATAGGAATGTATGAAAACTAAAACTTTAGGCTCAAGAACTAAAGAACAACTTGGCAGGTATAATGGTCAAGAAGAGAGACAAACCACGATGAATGGAAGATCGAAAAAAGGAAACCGATACGAGAAATCTTTTTCTAGATGTCCATAAGGTATATCACGCTTGAATGGAAAATGATTTCGTCCTTTAAGTAATTGATGTGCCCAATTGTGAAAATGATACAAAAAACGCTCTTTAAATTATTGCATTTAATGTTGAGTCTCGCTGCAGTGATAACCTATGCTGATTATCTTCTTTGTAGTGCTTACGATGTTTCTATATGCATGAGTTTTTAGTGACTTGCGAAAGTAATCTCTCCTATTTCATTTGTTCACGTCGGTGACCTACAAAATAATGAAAGAGTCTCTCATTGACATCCGCGAGAAGCGAGCGGTTGCAGAGACTGACAGCTGTCAGTCCAATATCTGTCCACTGTGTGCGTCAGTACAAATCAGTTCCTCCATGAGATTTATTGCTTGTGTTTATACATATTAGGTTGACTGCAGATTCTCCTATCCCCTAATTGAAAGAAACAAAACCACGTTAACAAGTTCGTACTTGTGCGGAATTTAATTATTTTATTGCATGAACATTATTCCTCATGTACGTCAATGTCAATGTGGTCTGGTTTTAGCATTCATATTGTCCACGAACTGAGCATGTGGTGCAGCTTCAATTCCACATGCAAAGCACGGTTGTAAGTCCGAGTCCTGTCGCGTTGCTGTTGCTATACTCTGTTCTGCCTTACTTAAAATAGGAGTCATGACAAACTGAGCATGCATTCGTCTAGTAGGTTGAGAAAAATCCAGCTAGGGACTAAGTGCAATAGTGCAGTAATTCACAGCTGAATCTCTAACATTATTATTATTATTATTATTATTATTATTATTATTATTATTATTATTATTATTATTATTATTATTATTATTATTACACGGGAATTTTACTGGAAGCAAGTAAAGAGATAGGTTTGGAAGTAAATCCCGAAAAGACAAAGTATATGATTATTTCTCGTGACGAGAATATTGTACGAAATGGAAATATAAAAATTGGAAATTTATTTTTGAGGAGGTTGAGAAATTCAAATATCTTGGAGCAACAGTAACAAATATAAATGATACTCGGGAGGAAATTAAACACAGAATAAATATGGGAAATGCCTGTTATTATTCGGTTGAGAAGCTTTTATCCTCTAGTCTGCTGTCAAAAAATCTGAAAGTTAGAATTTATAAAACAGTTATATTACCGGTTGTTCTTTATGGTTGTGAAGCTTGGACTCTCACTTTGAGAGAAGAACATAGGTTAAGGGTGTTTGAGAATAAGGTGCTTAGGAAAATATTTGGGGCTAAGTGGGATGAAGCTACAGAAGAATGGAGAAAGTTACACAACACAGAACTACACGCATTGTTTTCTTCACCTGACATAATTAGGAACATTAAACCCAGACGTTTGAGATGGGCAGGGCATGTAGCACGTATGGGCGGATCCAGAAATGCATATGGAGTGTTAATTGGGAGGCCGGAGGGAAAAAGACCTTTAGGGAGGCCGAGACGTAGATGGGAAGATAATATTAAAATGGATTTGAGGGAGGTGGGATATGATGATAGAGAATGGATTAATCTTGCTCAGGATAGGGACCAATGGCGGGCTTATGTGAGGACGGCAAGTATTATTATTATTATTATTATTATTATTATTATTTCGCTGTTATTCATAGCTTATTTCATTCCGTTCATTAGACCCACTTAAATCTTACAGCAAATTGTATTTGAATCGCTGAATTAAAAAATTTGATAGGCTACTTTCGTTTTTCTTATTCCACAGAGGTAGACACTTGTGTTGAGATCAAAAACACCCCACGGATCCTGATAGTATGCGGTTATACACGGTACCCAACATTGCAGTCGGCGTAAAAGCAAAATATTTGGTGGACATAGATTCTTTTTTCACTCAATTCATTTTAGTTGATGTTTTGCTTGTGTCACCACGTTTCACGTTGTCTGGATTGATTTTTATTATGTAATACAGGTGGCGGTGATTGCTTCGTATGCGAGTTAAACTGTGTATTATATCCACAAAATTTAAAGAATTATATTTAAATAATTAGTTGTAATTGGAAATGTATGTGCTTCATAATAAGTGTAAGCAAGATTATATTTTGTGAGCATACAATTTGTGAAATAATGGTGAACCAATTCCAAATGAAAACGGTAAAACTTTAAGGAAGTTTGTAAATTTTAACGATTTTTAAATAACTAATACCCTCTTTCGATATAAGGATATTCACAAGTACACCTGGTCAGGAAGAGGAACAAGAACTATAATTGATTATATTTTGGTTAATAAAAAGCTATCTCCGTATTTACAAGGTACACGTGTATACAGAGGTTGTGACATCAGTTCAGATCACTTTTTAGTGCTTACTAGATTAAATATAACAAAGAATTGAATACATAAAAAGAGAAGGAAGAAACTAGAAACTAAAACAAGCTATAAAGTGCACCTGTTATAGCAAGAGAGTATATGGAGATTATATTGCTCACTTTTGAATTTATACATGGATCAAAGTGTTATAAGTACGAACATAAACGAAGAATGGCACGACTTTAAAGAAATGCGGGAGAAGTGCTAGGACAAAGAGTAATACAAAGGAAAAGAAAAGGAATAAAAAATTGGAATGAAGAAATAGAACAAATTATAAATAACAAAAAAAAAGCTGATCTGAAATATCTTCAAACAAATTCTGATAAAGATAAAATATAAGAATATAAACATAAAAGTACTATCGCGAAGAGAGAAGTACGAAAAATTAAACGGGAAAATTGGGAAAAATATATACTGTAAGTACCATTGAACATTATTGTGACGGAACTCGAGATGTTGCGCATAACATCATGAGACACCTGAATTCAATAGAGAGAGAGAGAGAGAGAGAGAGAGAGACAGTAAAAATAAATAATATCTCAGGAGAAAATTGGATTACACATTATCGCAACCTATGGAAAAAGAAGATGAATAAATTAATCCTACACTATCTGCAATGGCGGAAATTAATCTTATTGAGTTGAATGAACAACGTAGTGCCCTCAAAACATCCAAAAACAAAAAATCTCCAGGAGTAGATGATATTAATATCGAACTATTAAAATATATGCCAGACAATATAAAGTGAAGATTTTTATAATTATTAAATATTTGCTGGAAAACCTATAAAATTCCAGAGGCATGGAAAAGACGAATTCTATATTCTATATTTAAAAAGGAAATAGGAACGATTTTCAGAACTATAGAGGCATATGTTTATTAAACATAGGTTATAAAATATTTGCTAGGTTAATAACCCGTCGATTAAACATAATAAATGAATATATACTTACAGAAAAACAAAATGGATTTAGGAAAGGGCGATCTTGTTCAAACTACGTATTTGTAATAGAACAGAATATTCAGAAAAGAAGAGAATTCAATCTCCCAACTTTTATATTATTTATAGACTACGAAAAAACCTTTGATAGGCTATCACAAAGAAAACTTTGGGAGATAATATATAAAAGAAGCTACCCAGAACATCTCATTAGAGTAATCCAGAACCTATATTTTGCTACATATACAGGGTGATTCACGAGAATTTACCGTTCCTTACGGAGCTTATTTCCGAAGACATTATGAGCAAAAAATATCATATAAACATTTTTCCTAATCTCATTATTTTCATAATTACACTAATTTGAAGTTGTTTGTAAACGATCATTATTCTTGAGTTTTAAGGGCAAAAGAATATTACAGGTAAAGTATGAACTATTCGAAAATTATATATGTATTTATTAATTTTAACTTACGACAGAACACTTTTTCTGTAATCGCAGCGACGGTGGTGAAGCCATTGCAACTTACTAAAATTGCATTCACTGCTTCAAGCCCGACTGTGTGTTTTGTGCAGCACAGTGGAACTTAATACGGATTCAAGATAAGCAGATTGAAATTCAGTGTGGATTCAGCGACAACCATTGTGTTGTGTGCTATGTGCAACGTACACTCATGGGAGTAATCGTTGCAGGGGAAGAAGACACTGGAGCGTTCTGCAGTTTCTGTTCGGAGTTCCGCTTTTCGCTCAGCGTTATGCATATTCTATTAGTGATCTGACAGTTGCACTAATACTAGACACGAATTATGGAAATCTGACAGTAATTCATACATCGCTACTTCAACTTTTATGGTAAAGTTCTTATGTAACACCTGTTTCTAGTATTATTATTTGGAAAAGTCAATGAGAGTGTTTCAGTTTTAAAATGTTATAAATTATACGAAACACAAATATTATTAATATGCTTACTGAATTTTATGAAAGTAGTACGTCAATAGCACTGAGGTTTGTTAACTCATAAAAAATATTGTCGTATTTGTACGATGGCCGATAAGCTGAATTGTTAAAAGTTAAATATATTAAGATTATGTATGACGTCTTGTTTAGCTTATCTAAAATTCCATGTGATTTATTTATTCACATACAGTGGAAGTTCTTGGGTTCGACATCCTATAGTTCGACTGCTTACGTAGGAGACACGCCCCTATACAGGCACTAAGAAATGGGTTTGCCATTTGAATGGGAATTGGTTCTGTGTCTTGTGGTGATACTTTTGTTAAAGGAAAACAGAATATTTTATTGATTAGGATATCCATATTGATCAAACCAATCAATCAATTTAGGGCATTTCAAAACATAAGAAGTTTTTATCCTCATTCATGATATATCGCCATTCGTGTCTGTTCTCTGCATCTTTTTGTCGTCCTCCCACTGTAGAAAGATTATCATATTCTTGGTCCTGCCAACGGACACGAGGTCTCTTACATCTTGGAGAATAGTCGAAAGCTTTTCGTATAAGAGAGTCTTCATCACGCCGTAGAACGTGTCCAAGCCAACGTAATCTTCGACTTTCTATTAAGGCTATTATGTCTGGACCTTTATAAATATCCCTTAGTTCCCTGTTGTTCAAAATTCTCCATGTGTTATCTTCTTGAATGGAACCAAAAATCTTCCTCAAGACTTTGTTCTTAAAAGTAAAAAGAGATTTTGTTGTTGTTGTTTTTTTTTTTTTTTTTGTTAATAGCCAAGTTTCACAGCAATATAGGAGAGTTGGTAGGATTATTGTTTTATAGCACCTTAATTTTGATAATCTTTTTTTTTTATTCATTTTTGTTTTATTGGGTTATTTTAAGACGCTTTATCAACATCTAGGTTATTTAGCGTCTTAATGAAATGAAGGTGATAATGCCGGTGAAATGAGTCCAGGGTCCAGCACCGAAAGTTACCCACCATTTGCTCGTATTGGGTTGAGGGAAAACCCCGGAAAAACCTCAACCAGGTAACTTGCCCCGACCGGGATTCGAACCCGGGCCACCTGGTTTCGCGGCCAGACGCGCTGACCGTTACTCCACAGGTGTGGACTTGATAATCTAGAAAAGAAGTTTGGAACTAAGCAATTTATGAAGGGAGTAGTAACACTTATCAAGATTGATCACTGATTTTAAATTAATGAACTCTTCTTTTTCTATTTGAGAATTGTGCCGTTTGTGAGACGGAACTGTCGAAACCCACTGTGGTACTAGAAGCGCATACACAAGTCTCGGGGCGGGCAGGAAATGCGAATACAGTACTATATTCGTTGATGGATAACCAATAAGAATTTGTATTCATTTCACCTGTCACACCCACTACCCCTATTGGACTGAACTTTCAATTCTGTTTTGTCGAACTTAGGAGAGTCCACTGTACATCACAATACATAGGGAGCCATGACAGATTAACGTTTTCGGCACGATATGCCATCATCAGATCGTAAGAACCATTAATAACAAGATCTGAACACTTTACAATAGCTATGAATAAAATACCATATTTATAAACATTTGCTCTATTATAATTTAAAAAAAAGTTAAAATTGGTCATATGGTGTATGGCATTGAAGTTAAAACAAGTGATGTGATTGTTCATTTAACTTATGTCATATGCCATATAGTGATGATACTAATGGCATATGTCGATATAAACCGTTAATACTTACAAAATGTTAGAAAATAAGACTTAAAGCAAATTGATCATTTTATTGTATTGCCATTGTATTTCACCCAGACACAAGTCCATAATACCAATGAAAGATTATGTTTTCTTTTTAATAGCTTTTCAGAAACTTAAAACAGTAAAAAAGGAAGTAACTTAAGTCCCATTGACCATGCGCCAAAGAATTATGAAAATAAAAGAATAAATAAAAATAATACTTTATACGATAACACTTAGACCTCCTGCGGCTCGGTGAAAAATGTAATCAGAGGCCTAGTTTTTTACTGCTTATAGTAGAGAGTGCAAGACAACTTTTGTACGCCTTTACTTTCAATTTCGGATTTTTTTTCCGATAGGCCTTACTGTCCATGTCATGTGGCTTTTAATGACGTTGTTACTGCTTAAGAAACTATTAAACATTTCATATCACATCATGATGTAACTGAACAAATTATGAATCACTTATCATAGTTTGAAGATATGGTTCATCCTTAGGAGAAGGCAGTCCAAAATAGCTGAATTTTTGTAATATAATCACAGCTAGATTATTAATTGAAGATCACACGGCAAGATGAAGATAAGTTAATGTTGTAAATGTTTTGGAATTGGGTTTGAAATCTAATATATCAGCCGTATTCGACACTAATCAGTTAAGATTTCCTAGAAATAACATTATATTCTTCAAGAAATATAAATAATAATAATAAAATAATAATAATAATAATTTTTATTATTATTATTATTATTATTAATTTTATTATTATTTTCATTGTTATTATTATTATTATTATTATTAATTTTATTATTATTTTCATTGTTATTATTATTATTATTATTATTATTATTATTATCAGTTTCATATTTTTGTATTTTATATTATCATTATAATTATAATTATTATTATATTATCATTATTTGTTTACTTATGTATTTATTTATTTATTTTGTTATTTATTTATTTATTTAATCCTTTATTTATTTATTTGTTTGTTTGTTTATTTAATCTGACGGAGCTAAGGCCTTCTCTTCTGCTCACCCTAATAAGTATACGCTATAAATTTGAGTACTGTGTTATATAATGAAATGTGACCTAACCATAAAGTCCTAAATCTCTTTTGTGAAAATTTTACTAAATTGACTCAACTCGTTCTCTCCGTATAGTTTCCAGATGCTATTTCAGATGTTATCATTAGGAAAGTTTAGGATAACACAGAGGGTTTAGAATTGAACGGGTCACATCAGATTTTTGTCTATGCGGATGACGTGAATATGTTAGGAGAATATCCACAAACGATTAGGGAAAACACGGAAATTTAACTTGAAGGAAGTAAAGCGATAGGTTTGGAAGTAAATCCTGAAAGGATGAAGTATTTCATTATGTCTCGTGACCAGAATATTGTACGAAATGGAAACATAAAAACTGGAGATTTATCCTTCGAAGAGATGGAAAAATTCAAATATCTTGGAGCAACAGTAACAAATATAAATGACACGTGGGAGGAAATTAAACGCATAATAGGTAAATATGGGAAATGCATGTTATTATTCGGTTGAGAAGCTTCTGTCTTCTAGTCTGCTGTCAAAAAATCTGAAAGTTAGAATTTATAAAACAGTTATATTACCGGTTGTTCTGTATGGTTGTGAAACTTGGACTCTCACTTTGAGAGAGTAACAGAGATTAAGTGTATTTGAGAATAAGGTGCTTAGGAAAATGTTTGGGGCTAAGGAGGATGAAGTTACAGGAGAATGGAGAAAATTACATAACGCAGAACTGCATGCACAGAGTTCTTCACCTGACATAATTAGGAACATTAAATCCAGACTTTTAAGATGGGCAGTGCATGTAGCACGTATAGGCGAATTCAGAAATTCATATAGAGTGTTAGTTGGGAGGCCGGAGGGAAAAATACCTTGGGAAGGCTGAGACGTAGATGGGAGGATAATATTAAAATAGATTTGAGAGAGATTGGATATGATGATAGAGACTGGATTAATCTTGCACAGATAGGGACCGTTGGCGGACTTATGTGAGAGTGGCAATGAACCTGCGGGTTTCCTAAAAGCCATTTGTAAGGAAGTACGTAAGTATTTCAGATGTTATTAACTGTCATTTCAGTTACACGTTTTTCTCACTTATGCATTTTTTTCTTCATACACTCATAAAAACGTGAAATGAAATTTTACTGTATTGAACTTTTATTTATTTTTTTTAAATTAAAACAAGTCTTCCATCTTTATATAGTGTGCATGCTTGCCCTGAGTCTCTACTGCAGCGGTTCCATAGAAGCATGAAATAATGTCACGTATCTCGACACAAAGTTTAGATATTGCCAAGCCTCGACCTTAACAAGAAATTCAGATGCCTGTTACCCATGAAAATGTACGACATTCTCCTGTTACAACTCGTAAAAAATATTGTTAGTAAAGAACGTGAATCGGCGCCGCGGCGGGCTGTTTGTTCGAACTGCGCATCGCATGTTCAAAAATAACGCATGCCTGATAGCGCAGAATACTGGCCGTCATGTGTGGGCAGCGACATATTTAATATGGGTGTACTATACTGAAAGTGTGAGCATCTGTGAACCCCATCTTCCCTTTTAACATAGTCGTAACTTTGCTTTTCTCCTTTCTTTACAACTTCTCTGTTGAATCGCTGGGAAAGCAGCAAAGTTTCTACAGCATGCTACGGAAATTATTTTACAAACTTTAAGTCCATTTGGTGACGAATACTTTCGCATTTTATTTTGTTCTACATGAATGCTGTTACTGTGTTTACTGTTCCTTGAAGTGTTGTTCAAAAGAAATCATAAAGAGATCACTTAATTTTTCACAAAAAAAAAGAAACGGTATTGTATGTAAAACTAAAATGAAGAA
This sequence comes from Periplaneta americana, assembly GCF_040183065.1. Classification (NCBI taxonomy): domain Eukaryota; kingdom Metazoa; phylum Arthropoda; class Insecta; order Blattodea; family Blattidae; genus Periplaneta; species Periplaneta americana. The sequence continues at coordinate 71,418,680 of NC_091124.1, read as the reverse complement.
AAATATAATCATTTATACATTGCACGGGGTAACGGGCTCACGGTAACATCGGGGTTAAAGCCTTGGTTTTTCTGAACCGACGCAAGCGAGATCCGAGGTGCGAGGCCCGCGTCGCACATATCCGGACTACACGAGAGACAATGGTTTCTATGAGCGTATTCCGAATCTCAGCGCTGAGCAATCTGATGGCATCACGGTGTTCCGAATTTCACCGATGGCTTCACTGATGCTCCACCGGTGTCGCACCGGTGCCATCAGCTTGCAGAGGTGGTGGCAGTCTCCATCAGCCGCCATCAATGAATCTGATTGGTTCTTGTATAGGGCGGGAATTAGCAGACGAATGACATCGTACACTGTTGTGGCATGGCGGTGTGTTCTGCTTTAATTCAGCTGTATTTTTTGTAATGAGCACAACGTAAAAACGATATGAGCGTATTCCGAATCTCACCGGTGAGCAATCCGATGGCATCACGGTGTTCCGAATTCCACCGATGACGTCATTGATGCTCCACCGGTGTCTCACCGGTGCCATCAACTTGCAGAGATGGTGGCAGTCTCCATCAGCCGCCATCAATGAATCTGATTGGTTCTTGTATAGGGCGGGAATTAGCAGACGAATGACATCGTGGACTGTTGTGTCATGGCGATGTGTTCTGCTTTAGTTCTGCTGCATTGTTTGTAATGAGCACAACGTAAAAACAATATGTTAATGGCTTATGAGCGAACATGTCAACGGACCAGTTATTACTACCGGTTCAAGAAATAAGTTGTTTATGATCTCTTTTCTTTGAATGAGATGGCAGTACGAAAATTTCGCAAAATTTTGCTAGCGTAGCACAGACAACCACTTACACGGTCGCCATGACAGCATCGATTCTTCCAGCAGTTTTGTTCCTTATTTTCGTTGCAACGTAACGTCATTGATCCCACCGGACCGGTGAGATTCGGAATACGCTGTATGTTAATGGCTTATGAAATAAATTGTTTATGCTCTCTTGTCTTTGTACGAGATGGCAATACGGAAATTTCGCAAAATTTTGCTAGCGTAGCACAGACAACAACTTATACAGTCGCCATGACAGCCATCAATCCTTCCAGCAGTTTTGTTCCTAATTCGCTGCAGCGTGACGTCATTGTTGTCCACCGGTTCGGTGAGATTCAGAATATGCTGTATAGTTGCGAGGTGCGCAGACCTCGCATCTGGCAGTTATAGAAACCACACACTATTTCTCGTGTAGTCCATATTTGTGCCAGGTGGACCTCAAATTTCGCACATCGCATGCGTTGGTTCAGAAAAACCAAGACCTAAGTAGCCACCGGCGTGGCTCAGTCGGTTAAGGCGCTTGCTTGCCGGTCTGAAATTGCGCTCGGACGCGAGTTCGATCCCCGCTTGGGCTGATTACCCCGTTGGGTTTTTCCGAGGTTTTCCCCAACCGTAAGGTGAATTCCAGGTAATCTATGGCGAATCCTCGACCTCGTCTCCCCAAATACCATCTCACTATCACCAATCTTATCGACGCTAAATAACCTAGTAGTTGATACAGCGTCGTTAAATAACTAACTAAAAACATCGGGGTTAAAACACTCCGCTGAAAGTCAGAAGGTCGCGGACCTGATTGCCGATTGAATTTCATCGCTAAATTTCAGCAAGTAGTGGAAATACGTCACTCCCACAGAAAGTGCTAACATAGTCTTGAAATTACTACATCTATGCTCTTAGTTATCAAACCGCAGAGTTATCAGATTCTATCCGGAAATTACTCAACGATCATTTTCCTGACCGTTGGATAGGAAGAGATGGACCAGTGCCATAACCTGCTCAGTCACCTGACCTCTTTCCATAAGGTATCTTTCTTTGCGAATAGCAAGACGGTATGAGTACTAGGACATTTCCTGCGGGGGGGAGGGGTTAAGGCGGCAAGTAGGATTGACATTCCTGCTGTTATTAATACCTATTGTCTATAAAATGTGGGAGGCTTAAAATTTCGCCATCTTACGGATCTTCATAGCGTATAATCGGGACACCTTTATTTTTTCGTATCAAGTAGATAACAAGCATGAAATTTACAAATTTATGTAAATAGCTGTATATAATAAATTATATGTACATATATAGAATTAATTTTTATGTTCTTATATGTATGACCTCTAAAAATGATGTAAATGTTAAATTATATTAGGCTGTACTACAATGCTTCTGTCTCGTGTAACAAATACGTCCTTGACAATGTGTGGCATTCCTTCAGTAATGAGGCGTCGTCCATTAACAGTATTGGCTAGCTAGCTTGACGAGGATTATAAATATTCTAGTTCTGCATTTCGTAATAACTAATTTCACTGCAACATGGAAGCACTGACCACTCCATTTCATGTGCCTCTTCTTATTATGCAAGTAACAAGTTAAAAAAATAGACGTTTGAGCTCATGGAGAGTAAATGGGGATTTTGTTTTTTTGCTTCAAATCTTCATAAAAGCATTATATTTAATGTATATCATTTTCAGATGAATTGAGTTACAGATTTTTAATATGAGCAAATTCCGTTCATATTTGATCATGACTCTTCAAATTCTTAATCAGGAATATAGGCTACAGGCTGAACCGTAAGTAATATCATTAATTCTTCTTTGAGATATTTCAAGCGAAGAAGTTTAATACAATTTTATTTGATTTGCTTCTTTTCCGAAATAAAAATTGTTTTATATGAAATATTTCATAGCGTGTTTTAGAAAAGACACTTATTTATCCTAATTCAATTTAAGGGAGCAATGTAGGCCTACTATGCCATTAAATGACTGAAAGAATTTAATTTTTATCCTTTGTATGTGCAGAAATTTGATCCGAACAAAATGTAATTGTAAATGCTACATTTGTTTGGATAAAATTCGTGCATATTTAAAGGACAAAACTAAAATTATTTGAATCATTCATTATCCAAATACACTGCTCTCTTAAAATGATTGAGCATATTGTGACCTAAATCAAGACTTTCCCAAAACACGCTATGAAATGTTTCATATAAAACAAAAACGAGCATAATTTTATTAAATTTTTTGTTTAAAAAATGTCAAAGAATAACCCCCTGAAATTGACATTATTTATGGTTCACCCTGTATAATTTAAAGTTACGGAACTCCCTATGAATATGATTAGCATGACAGACCTTGCAAAAAACAAGTCGTGGAAGCTGGAGGTCAGCAATACGTTCAGTATCATGAGGCTGCAATATTTTGAATGGAATCTAGTTCCGTTGGCACAGCGGAGGAAAATAAACTATGGTAGACTGAAAAATTATATTTATAAATGTATTTACAGTATGTACAGTGGTGGCAAAAAAACCGGACCGACGGAATAATCAAAGTCCCCGAAATGAGAAACTGCACATGCCACGCCCACATTCACAAGATAGCGAGTAATTTATTGAAATTGTTGTAGTTTCGACTGCTGACGTAGCCCATTTCGAAAGCCATTAGAAAATAAGCTGGTAAAATTCATGTTCTGGGAATAATAAGTTAATTAAGTATAGTCCCGTCGTTCTTATTTCCGGCAGCCAATCACGTTGCAGGTCGCCTACATTTAAACGTGTGCGTCTTGTGATTCGCTGATGATGACGTTATGCATTTCCTAAGGCTCGATAAATACTTAATATAATCGCCCGCCATTTTGGCTCTTTCGTTGGCGTTCGCAGAAAGCACATGAGGACGTTATTTGCCGCTCAATTATTTGCTCGATTACAGTGCGTTTGATTTATTATCATAGGAGCTACGACATGATAATATTTAACAGTGTGGCAAATAGATTCCTCATATGGTAGCTCGGCAACGAAAGAACAAAAATGGCGAACGATACTACCTACCTAGACTTCATAGAGCCTTCACTTCCTAAGACGTAAGCAAAGAGGAGGAGTCACGCCGGGAATAACAGCGTCGCGACTGTAGTAAAATATCGCTGTAATCGAAAAGTATTCGGAATAAATTTGAATAAGGAACAAAAAAAGTTTCCTTCCCAGGCAGGATTCGAACGAAAGTCTTAGTACCATTCTATCGTGCTGTCACTGTGAACAAGGCTCTGAAATTAGCTACAAGAGTCGGTCTGGTTTTTTTTTTGCCACTACTGTACTTCGCTATATTTGGGGCACTTCTCTATGAGACAAAATTAGATTTATGCTCGCCAACACAGCTGTCAAAAAGTGTCTCCCAAAAATTATTTTTATTTTTCTTGCCGATTTGATTCCATCTTAGTTTAATTCCATTCATATACTGGTCACCTTATAACCCATGTAATTTTAACTACATTTTAATCAATAGTAGCTATAATAAGTGAATGAATAATACCTCAGTACGTTTGTCAGACACCCGGTATAGCAACATATCAAAGTTGATTTACGACCGACATACGTGCAGTCGGTTTGTAAACTTCTGCATGTTGCAACGCACTGCGCAATTAATAACGTAGAAAACGCCTGTCATGAAATTCTCACAGACAGAAATTCCACTCACGTAATGAAAATTATGTTTGAATTGAACAGCTGTTTGCACTGAGGGACAGTAATTCAAACTACGAATTCAAATGAAAATAAAAATTCACTTGGAAGTTAAAAGTCCGTTCTGAAATTGTAAATTTCTAACTCACGATCCGCTTAATGCACTGCTCCGTCGATTTAGTAGAATGGGTTCAAGTCTAGAGAAAACAGAAAACAATACAACGTGGTCTGTTGTTATGACGCGTATCCAAGCCCTTATATACCGGTAAGGCATCGTGTCACAAAAACTTTCAAGTCTGAGTATTTCTAACAAAGTAAATATTATTCAACCCCTAAAACGGCATAAATATTAAGAACATTGCTAGAGAGGGTAAGGTAATATTTATTTTTATTTTTTTTACTTATTTAATCCTTTATTTAGATATTTATTTAGTTTAGTTTGTTTATTTATTTATATATTTATTTTATTTGTACATATATTTATTTCCTTATTAATTTATTATATATATATTTATTTATTTATATATTTGTACTTACTTATTTACTGGCTTTTAAGGAACCCGCAGGTTCATTGCCGCCCTCACATAAGCCCGCCATTGGTCCCTATCCTGAGCAAGATTAATTGAGTGTCTATCATTATATCCCACCTCTCTCAAATCCATTTTAATATTATCTTCCCATCTACGTTTCCGGCCTTCCAACTAACACTCTATATGCATTTCTGGATTCGCCCATACGTGCTACATGCCCTGCCCATTTCAAACGTCTGGATTTAATGTTCCTAATTATGTCAGGTGAAGAATACAATGCGTGCAGTTCTGTGTTGTGTAACTTTCTCCATTCTCCTGTAAATACCCTTATATAAATATCTAATGTTTTTATTTTAACTATTTGTTTCTACCTCATTCAGTTTTCCCTTCAAGTAATCTCTCTTTTTATTCCTAAGTGTACGATTTGCTTCCCGTCTTTTATTGAAATAATTATCTCTATTTGCCTCAACTGGATCCTTTAAGAATTTCAATTTTGCCTGTTTCCTTCTTTCTACTACCATGCAACAATCTTCATCAAACCACGGCTCTTTTTCTTAGTTTCATAATAACCTATTCTCTGTTCAGCTGTAATTTTGATATTATCTCGGATATTTTCCCGCACGCTATGAACATCTACTCTTCCTCAACTTCGTTGGAACTTGCTAATACGGCAAACCTATTTGAATTTTCGACCTCATAATGTTGCTTAGTTTCCTCGTTCTTTGATTTCGGAATATTGAATCTTCTAATATTAACTTGTTGCTCTACTCGCTTGCCTACTGATATTCTTTCTCTTAGTTCTCCAATTACCAAATAATGGTCAGAATTACAGTCTGCCCCCTTGAAGGTTCGAATGTGTACTATACTAATATGTATTCTTTTATCTATCAAGATGTGATCTATCTGTGTCAATCCATCTGGAGAAGTCCAAGTATATTTATGTATATCCTTATAGGGGAATGTTGTACTTCTGACAATTAAATTTTTTGATGTGGCAAAGTTGACTAACCTAACTCCATTATCATTACTAGTTACGCGTAGGTTCTCTTTCGCAATAGTCAGTTTAATGGGTTTCATATATATAAATATACAGTATATATATTTATTTGTATATAAATTTATTTATTTGTATATAAATTTATTTATTTGTATATATTCATTCATTCATTCGGTCCGCTATGGCTCTGAACCCTTCAATTGCAATCAACGTTGTGACAGAGAAGGAACCATTAAGGCATTTGTGAATTTGGAAAACTTTCACATTCTTTTACTAGTTCTCACATCGCGAAACTAATCAGTTACACGTGGTAGTAAGTGAAAATACAAGAAATATTTAGCACTCCTTTTTGGTGATACCTCCGGCTGTTATCTCTGACAGCATTTCATATGTGACACTTTTATAGTAATGTTTTACTCATGAAGGTGACACAGTCGAATTCATTGAGCGATTCGTGTTTCGTTTCAAGCACATAGAATAAGCCCATCATCATTTCTACATGGACTCTTATGTCCAGAAACTAGATTACAGACAGTTCTTCCTCAGAACAATTGTATCTAGTTCACCTGTTACTGCCTGGGTTAATTGGAAACATGGCCTCACTTGTACTGTTATTGTATTGAAAATCGTAGTGTGCTGATTACTGCATAAAATGTTATGTTTTTGTAAATGTAGTCAAACGTCGTTTTCTGGAAGTGTTTTGGAAAATGCACAATGCTTCCAGTCATCGGAAATTTGAGATATAAAATTATATGTTACAAAATGTTTAATTACCATTACTGCATAAATATAGTTAGTAGCTTACTCTAATTAATTGCTGCTATGTCCTAATACTATCATTATTATCATTGTGTATGACTTAATCAATCTATTATATTTGTGTTCTATAGTTTCGGAATAATAAGCTATATTTTTTTCATAAATCGTCCAACTTTATTCACATACGATATCATTATTTTCTATGTTAATATTATATTATACAGGGTGTTTCCGGGCTGGTGTTACTAACTTTGAGGAATGATGTATGAGTTTGGTCCGGAAATGGCTGAGTCGAAAGTTATAAGCAAAAATAGTTGTGTGGAAATAGAATTGTAATTTGGCACCACGTGTGCTCCTTCCCTTAATCTTTGGAACAGTCGTGGAAAGACAGTATGGGCCGGATGTCCCCTACGTGGGTACTTGTACGATACAAACTGCGAGCTTACCTACTTTTCCCATTGCCTCATCCGTATTCGAAAATTAGGCAAATGCCGGGTAATCTTTTGGCCAATCCTCGGACCTCACCTCATCTCACTACATCTCGCCAAAATATTGTAAAAAATTGCACAAAATTGTAAAAATGGTAGAAAATTACTAAATTGTAAAACTGTAAAAAATTGTAATTGTAATATTGTAAAATTTTGACTTGTTCCACATATTAAAGCTTCATTGCTCATGTACGATCTATGGAATAAAATGAATGGATGAATGAATGAATTAATTAATTAATTAATTAATTAATGAGGTCTGCATATTCTGCTCTCGTGTACTCCATTTCACTAGGACTGATCGACTGGACACTGCAAATTGTACACAAACTCTGCTGTCTACAGGCGTGCATATCAGGACCGACCATGTCCGTTACATATTACGCCATCTGCATTGTTTTAGTGTAGTTTTCTGTCCCCACACCTCAGACAGTGCACTGAACGGAATACTGTAAGTAGACAACGTCAGATAAATACAATATGTGTCAGATGTACAGATAAATACACATAAATAAGGTGTTCAGAGGAATAAAATTATTTCATTTCCACACAACTATTTTTGCTTATAACTTTCGACTCAGTCATTTCCGGACCAGGGTTCCTTATCTCAAATTGATCCATGTATCGTTCCCCATCATCCCTGAAACTTAATAACACTAGCCTGGAAACATCCTGTATAATTTCATTGTAGTTGTAGTTTTAATTTTAGTTCATATTTTATTTTATTTTCTATATTCTTCTTATACTAATATATTATATTATATAATTTCACTGTAGCCGTAATTTTAATTTTAGTTCAAATTTTTTGTATTTTCTATTTTCCTCTTATATTAATAATATATCTGAACTGCGACCGAACATGAACGCTGCTCATTCGTTCTCAAATTTTGTTAATATTATTGTATCCTCTTTTTATATTGATTGTATTATGTTATTTCTATTTCTATTGTAATTATATTCTGTGTATAAAAAAATAAATAGGCAGGCAGGCAGGCAAATATTGTATAACTAACCACGAATTAACTTTAATAAGTAAAAGTCATTGTTTATTTTGATTGCTTCATATTAATACATTTAATGTTTACATACATGTACAGTAATACATTTTCTTTTTTACTTTAAATCGATTGGACTAATAAAAAAAATATGATTTATTACCAGACAGCGAATTTTCGGTCCTTACACAGCGACCTCCCTTGGCTTACGGAAGGAGCGTAGCAATGATTTCAATGACCTCACTGCAACTGACTTATATCTAACGTTTAGCGACAGGATGGAAAATCCGCTGTCTGCCTGTTACCGTACCTACAGTACGCCTACTACAATTCCAGATACTAGGTCTAAAGTAGCCGAAATTTTCCTTAAGCTTTAAGTTGTAGCCTACAGCAAATCTTATACGAACATAGGTAAAAGCAATGAACTTTGATCTATTGTGTTTTTCTGGCGGTGGACCTTTAAGATTGTCTGTAGAGAGCACCTATGCTTTTCACATTGACAATTTTATATTTTTATTAATACAGACGAACTCCGATAATTTTCAAAGCAAATTTCTCTAAAAAATAATGTTGAGGACATCTTAACGTCCTTCTCCAATCGGATCCCATTGTGTATGCTGCAATTATTGTTTTCCTACCTAACTGTATCAATAGAAATAAAAGTAGGACTAGTTCCTGATTGCTATGGGAGGGGAAGACTATAAGTTCTGTCCTCATCTTATAGTATAGGAGGAATGATTATGTTCATTTCTTGGGGTCGTTTACATTGAAAGAAAATCAGTAGGGCCCACTTAAAACTCTCGGTAAAGTAACGTTACAGCATCTCTTTTGTTTTATTATACATTATTATCGAACATTTTCACCCGAACTTTGCGTTAAATATAAATGTTTTACGGCAGGGGCAAAGAATATCCTTCGAAATTACGAAAAAAAATTCGAGTAAGATAACTTAGAGTTACTGGATAAATTTTACACACAAATTCTATATAATGCAGCCGGAAAATTAAAATTGCCTCGAGATGTCGAAAATTCGAGATATATAGAAGTTCGACTGTTCATGTAAATTTGTCTCATTTACTTACTGTAATCCTAATCAGTTATTATTTTTGTATGTGTATTATTCTGTGTTCTTGGTAACCCAGGTTGCCTGGGCAGACGATTTTTTTTTTAAATAAATTATATAATGAATACATTTTTGTAGAATTTTAGCCAAATTTGATGTAAGTGAAATAGGAGTATAATTATCCATGTGGCTTTTATCTCCTAATCTATAAATTGGAATGACTATTATATTCTTTAAATTATATGGAAAGAGACTTTAAGATAAACGTAGGTTAAAAACTGAGGTCAAGAGAAATAAAAAATACGTACAAAACAATAACACCAGATTTTTTGACAATTATTTGAGTAGGCTGTAAAGAGTCATAACAAAAGATGATTCTGGAATCGAATCATATTCTTAAATTCAACTTCATTTGCACTGTTTAATGGAAAGTAAGTTATGCTTAGGAGAGGAGGAAAAGCCGACTTTGTCCGAAAACATTCGAGCAATACCAATCCTGTCCGGTGTTAGCCTTTGACTGTAATTAAATATTAATTTTAAAAAAATGATCATTTGGAGAATATTTTTAGTTAGTCAAATTATTGAGGCGCTTCTTACAATCCATGTATTTTGAGGGGTACACAGGTTCACTACGGGATGCTCAGGCACCCTCGGTAATCCCACTAGCTCTAATGTTACCGGTAACAATATTTGGACGCATCGCAAAGAACACGAACACTGCTGACCTGCAATATAAACCAGGGATGCAAAAGTATGCTACAATTGTGGCAAACGTCACAAGCCGGAACACGTGACTCATCCCTTCCTTTCACCCCATTATGTTATTGGATATGGTAGGGGGAGAGGAAATATGTATTCAGTGTGCTTGCGGATGTCAGAGATACGTAATTCAAGGCCGGGGGATTGTGGACGGGGAACAAACTCTTTCCCCATGCTTCCTCAGTTCTGTATTCCTAGTATGAGCGAACTTTCTAACCACGGGATGTATCGGAACCAAAGATATAACAAATTGACAAACTTAGAAATAGTTCCACTAGTTCTCATTAGGTAACGCTATTATTGGAGCAAAAAAGTGTTGGGGAGAATGATGATGTAGATTAAGTATAAAATTATTCTCATAATTGTCAGTCTCAGAGGTTTCCCGCTAAATCCAGGGCGTTTTACAATCATTATAGAGACATGAAATTTTGAATTCTGTAATGCCGATATATTTATGTATTCCTACTATTACTGGGGACACTCGCTGTTATCTTCGTCATCTATTCATAGAAATAATAACTAAAGAAGCCACACTTAGGCTATACAAACAAATTACACTGAACAACAAGAATTTTGCTCCGACTTATAACATTGTGTCGCTTATGGTCTGGTGTGCGCTGAATCCGAAAATGTATCTCTTTTCTTCGTATCACGTAAGATCTTTAAGATATACTATGATTTCTTTTCGATAAACGCTCCCCCAGAAAACATCTGGCACGAGTTGGGGGATTGTAAACCAAAACAAAACTAATTCATTTTATGAGTTTGACTTATTTCCGGTTTCTTATAGTTGTTGGCATGTTATTTTGTGCTTCTAATAAATAAACAAATGTTGGTTCCTTCTATTCAATAAATTTCATAACAGTTCAAATTGAGGTCTAGGCAATGAACAAATAAGGGTGTGGTTTTCAGTATGGAAAAGGAAAGTTTACCATTTTGATTGAAGGAAAATTAAAAGAGGGCATTTTCATCAGTCCACAAATAAACAATGTTATGGTTGACTCTGTTTGAGGAAAAACTTTCCGTTCACAGAAAATGGTATAGCGCGATTTCAAAGATATTTTCTCAAATTTCCTTGGAAATTCTAGGGCAGACAACTACATAGAACTTGTTGTGGAAACCATGTCAAGTGCATATGAGAAAATAGGGTGTAATATGTCTCTCAAAATACAATTTTTACATTCTCATTTGGATTTCTTTCCTCCTAACCTTGGAGCGGTATGCAACGAGTATGGGAAAAGATTTCATTACTAAAAAATGGTAAGGCAATATAAAAGAGGTCATTATCCAGTATGCCTGCAGATTATTGTTGGTTCCTTGTAAAAGACAGTCCCGAGTATAGTATAAACAGAAGTTATCCAGAAAATTCTTTTTAAATGGAAGTTCAAATTCCGAGATTTTTCTCATTATACGAATGAAATATATGTATTGTTGTTGTGTTTTAAACTATGTAACATTATTTTTGGCTGCAGTATTTTTCAAGTATTATGCGGTGTTTTGAATCCCTAGTATGTTGTAATTTTACCAGTAGCAGTGAAAAATTAAAAAAAAAAGTTTTTTCATTAAAATATTCAATTCATTTTCCTCAGAAAATGAAAAATGATGAGGCAATTTGGATTTTAAATTCAGATTAGTAATATTCACCTGTTTTTATTTCGGAGCAAGACAAAAAGTAAAAATTTGTTGTTCAGTAATATCGATCACTATCGGTTATTATTGGTCAGGTATCTTCGAACGCCAGTGTACCGTAGAATACGGTCGACTTGGCGTCGCACAAGCACAAGCGGTGTCCAATTTATCGAGACGGATAAAGAAAGGGAAGTAGTGCAGTGCGACTGAAATAATGACGAAAAAATGGGAGAATTTCTACAGAAACTCTCTCAACCGTGGCTTTGTCTACCACAATAAGCTACTAATCTCCCATTGACAAGATTTAAACTCGAGCCCGAGGACGTGTTATACCAAATCTCTCTAAACTGTAATAACTTTACCTATTTTGTAAACTCTGTTGTAGAGAAGTTTTAATTAGTTTGTACTTTGTAGTACTTAAAAAATCTCACGAAATTTTACTCATTAATTACGTCCTATTTTCTGCTTGTTCCCCAGAGAAATCATAAGATTTCTAGTCAATGCTCTGTAGTTAATAACAGACCATGAGTTTGAACTCTGACACTTATGACAACTACAAGGATTTCATCAATTATATGACACATGCAATTAGGAACAAGTTACATCTCGGTACTTCCGGAAGTCTTCTATTTTGTGAATGAGACACACCTTTGACTCGTTAAAGGAAATTCTCCCACAGATGCAAAGGAAGCCCTTTGAGGAATCAAACGTAGCGATTGCTCTTAGTTTCAACTGTTGCTGTAGCAAAGCAGGCGGAACTCAACAGCTGCCGTGTCGCAGTTTAATTTCCTGACGTCATAATAGTTTTCAGGGTAATTGCGTCTCCGCGCCTCATTTTCTCGAGACAGATACGTTTCCACGCGGTGAGCTTGAGGAGACTAATGCCAACACATGAGCGAGCAAAGAAATTGTTCTAAATACAGTAATAAGTTAGTGTAAATAGTGATGAAAATATCATAATTACTCCTAATAAAGTTTCTGATATTCTGGCTTTAACAAGGAAAAGACCACAAAACCATTCATTTCTCTTAGAACTTAAACTTAATGCTTGCTAATCCGTTTAAGAACACTTAATGATTCATTCGGTATCTTATTACACTCACACGACACAAAGAAACAGAAAAGTAATTTCGTAATTTATAGTAATTTATTTTCCATTACATAGTACAGTGTGTGGACATTAAGATTGAAATAGAAATATTTAAATAATGTAATAATTAATAGGATCTTTACGTTCACAGTGGTTTTACAATAATTACACGAAATAACAAAATTTATTAACGGTTCAGAACCATAGTGGGTCAAGTGCCATTTACTAAAACCGTAGAAAACAAGGGTTAAAATGAAGTTATCACCATAATTCAATGGAAACATATAGCAAGTAATATAAAGTATACACATTCAAATTAAATGATATGTCAATATTCATTAAACTATGTTATTCACTTAACTTTAACCCTCACTTTCTCCGTTTTTAATAAATGGCGCTTGGCCCACTTTGGTTCCAAACCCTTCATATACAGAAATAGAAACCTTACATTAACAAAGGTTTTGCAATAAGCAATTACATGAAGTAATTATTGGGCAAATACCCATTTGCCGTGTGAATAAATACATACATACATACACACATACATACATACATACATACATGGTTGAGTGGAAGAGAAGGCCTCATGGCCTTAACTCTGCCAGGCAAAATAAACCTACTACATACATACATACATACATACATACATACATACATACATACATACATACATACATACATACATACATACATACATAAAATAAATACAAATTATAATGGGTCTCTTAATATAAGTAAAGTAAAAAATTAAGTAAAGTTAAAAAAAAGTTCGTTACAGTCTACAAGGTTCGCCCAGAAAGTAATACTCCCACCTTTTTTTTTAATTTATTTATTCCATACAATGTGATTTACACATACGAAAGAATGACTTTTATTTACATGTCCTGTTTTTCCACATAATCTCCTTCCAGTTCTATGTCCTTCCTCCAGCGAGACACAGGGGCGTGTCGTTAAAACTTAACTGAAGAATATTGCTTGAGTATCTTTTAAGTGTAGTGTAAATATTCGTCATTTAAATATGTATTGTATTGATTAAGGCTGGTTGAGTGGAAGAGAAGTCCTTATGGCTTAACTCTGCCAGCGAAAATAAAACATTTTATTATTATTATTATTATTATTATTATTTCGGTTCGATACCAATTCTTGTTCTGGTTATGAAGCCAGTTCTTCACTGTGCGAATTACCTCCTCGTCGTCCACAAAATGTCTTCCACGAATGACATCCTTCAATGCCCCAAAAATTGGAAATCCGAGGCAGCCAGGTCAGGGCTGTAGGGTGTTTGAGGTAACACTGTCCAACCCTATTTTGTGTTGTGTTCACAAGACCTCAAACTTGTGTGAGGACGAGAGTTATCGTGTTGAATCAAAACATCTCCCGGATTGTTATCGCTTCCAGCGACTTGGGCGCCATGCTCGTAGTAGTTTATTGAAAACAAATTTACCTATAAACAGACAGAAAAAGCAAACAGATCAAAGAAAAAACGGAGCGGAGTCGTGCGTAAGAAATTCCTTCACGTGTAAAACTCGGTTCTCACGGAAACAACAGAAGTCTTCCAAAGGGAACTTCACGTATGGTCATTTTTTTGTTTAAGACTGTGCATAAACTGCGCATATCAGTGTTCTGTTTAATAGAAAATATCTTAACAAAATGCATAAATGAGAAAAGTAAAAAATTTCCCTTTTAACCTTCCTTAGAGGATACAGCGATACTTTAATAAAGGAAAACAAATTATTCTTTCAACACTCACTGTCAGTTGGAAAAGAAGTTACAGAAATTGTTTATAGTTACGACCTCCACCTTACGTACAGTATTTTTTCTCCAACAAATCAAGTAGGCCTACTTTTTCTGAAGTGTATTAATTATTATGGCTTAAGCATTAGAAACTCTGTACAACGAATTTCATACAACGTAAACATTAAAATGGGACAAACATGCATTAAATTAATAATACAGAACACAAAAAGGTCACATGTGCAACCAAAGCACAGCGCGTTTCTAACAAGTACCTAACTGAGATCCATAGGAGTCCAATACGACAGACTTGATCTGAAGTAAACTTGAACCAATCACTAGTAAGGTACAGTAGGCTATACCCTTGCTTAAAAATAATAAAGAAATACTATAATATGTATTTCGGTGGTTCAGAAGGAAAGAATTCAGATATATCATCAATAAATTAAGAAGTATTGAGATTAGGCCCTAAATAAACTACCAGGTGTGACCCGTACATATTACGTTGGTTTGATGCCTGACGAGTTGTCCGTTACACTACAGCAGCGGTGACGAAAGCGAGTGTCGTGATTACAGACATTCAAACGGGTACGAGGAGTTTCCCGTACATTGCTATGTGTTTCATTCACGTACTGAAGGCAAGCAGTGGCGATATCATGTCGATCAATAAACTCTGACTCTACAAACAGTAAAACATGGTTTCGTAAAGAATGAGAACATTTTTTTTTTTTGTTATGTCGGACAAAATGTAATATGTTTACTTTGCTCAACGGTTCAATTAGGAATATATAGAAACATTAATTAATTAATAATTTATTATTATTATTATTATTATTATTATTGTTATTATTTTTGTTATTATTATTATTGTTATTATTATTATTACTATTATTATTATTATTATTATGTTTTAAGTACCGTATGTTTCTATAATTCTTCTGTACGTGCATGAATATTGATATTTTTAGATCTTCTCCCTAGAAGGATAAAATTATTACGTTTATCTCAATTTTAATGTTCTTCATCTTTACATGAGGGTAGCTATTTATTAGTTATTCATTTAATAATCTTTAGAAAAACTAATTCAATATAATGTGCCAACGAACTGTTAAACGCCAGGAATGGATATGTTTTGAATCATAGCCAGGAAGAGAAAGAAGAGATAAATCAGGGGTCGTCAGCACATAGCATGCTGGGGCCAGTCTCTCTTACCCGCAGAAAACGCAGTACACTAGGGTACACTCCGTAGCTGCTAGCGGGTATGCCCTCTATCTCTCCCTGTTGCACGACGGTGCACACGGGACAGCACCGCGTACCCTTTGCACATTTCAGCAAGTGCTGACGACCACTGAGATAAATAAATGTAAGGAAGTCAGCTACCTAATATGGTTTGAAATATCTCGTGCTGTAAAGCCTTTTAATAGAGCATAATTTTTCAAAAGAGTAATAATTAAAATAGCTTAAATAATTTGTCAAAAAAAGTTTTTAATTTTGAAAATCTGCAAAATTCTCGACTAAGTATCGAGAGAAGAATTTTGAAAATTTCTGATTATATTCGAGAGTAAGGTTAAAAAAATAAGTAAGAAAAATCGTATATTACTCACTGGCTCTTGATGACAGCAATGACATACTGATACAGCAAAGCTTTAGATTTTTTTCCGTGGATTGATCAAGATGTTAGTACAGGAACCACCACTGTTTGTAGTTTTCATGCTAATTACTAGACTTCGTGGAATTTCCACGAGAATCGTAAGGTTTACTACGCACGCGGTATAGACTGTATAAGAAACGGACGTGCAACGGATGGAATATGCCTCTGATGTAAACACTGAGCAGTATACTGCGGTTACAATAAAACCTGTATCCTGCATTCAAGAAATGCAATGGGTGATCATTGAAGTAGGAAACGTCTAAACATGTAAATACAAAATTATTTTGTAGTGAGATATATTAACTCTTAAAATGTAATGTAATATATTCACATCATCCTTGAATATGTACAGCTGTCAAAAGAAAAAGTGGCCGCTCTCCTGAAACAAAGTTCCCTTCGGGTATCTTCGTTACAATTCGGAGACAGGCGATGTTACATGTTGTTGGAACACGTTTCCTGATATCTACAGTCGTAATTGAAGTATACTGTGTGTTATTCGATAGCATAATGGTAGCGTTCAGGCCTCTTATTCATGAGGTCCTGCGTTCGACTACAATCTCGTGCTTTTTATGTCCTTTTTTGTTCTGTTTTTGAGAGAGACAAACTAGACATAATGGCTCCTTTCTCTTTTATGATTATTTTAGTAATTAACATCAGGTTCATTAATATATTATGCCATGACTTTATCATTATCATTATCATATTGTGGCTGCAAATGGAAAGAAAAAAAGATTTTATTCTCAATAAAATATCTTTCGTGGCATAAACATAACAAATTTACTGGCGTCGGCCTTAAAACATTCAAACAATTAAGCGTTCAAAAAATAAAACAAAAAGCCACAATTCAATATTTAGTCTATCTTCCTCTTATCTCGATCATCTTGCAGTCGAGTGGGCATGGAATTGACTAGTCTTTGTAAATAGCGACTGTTCTTAGACACGATATTCCAGGCATTCTGAACACACACACACAAATGTTCTGTCCATGGGCAGGTCTTTCATTGCAAACCCAGCAATCTCCAATCTTTCCTATTTTCTGCCTCCCTCTTAGTCTCCGCATATGATCCACGTATCCTAATGTCGTCTATTATTCTTTTCAACCAGAGACCCAACCAATTCCTTTTTCTCTTCATAATCAGTTTCAGCATCATTCTTTCTTCACTCACTTTTTCAAACACAATTTTATTTCTTATTCTGTCTGTCCACTTCACACGCACCGTTCTTCTCCACATCCACATTTCAAATGCTTCAATTCGTTTCTCTTAGTTTCGTCGTAATGTCCATGTTCTTTCCGCATACAATGCCACACTCCACACAAAGCACTTCACTAGTCTCTTCCTTAGTTCTTTTTCCAGAGGTCCGCAGAAGATCCTTCTTCTTCTATTAAAAGCTTCCTTTGTTCATGTTTGCAGTTTTTCTTGGGAAGGATAGGCCTAAATGCGGTAACATCCCGTTGCTTTCCGCACACCACTATCTCTTTCGCATCTTATTAAATTCCGGGGGCCCAAGCGTGGAGATGAGGAGAGTGGATTTGACTAATTGGGCCCTCCGGACTTCACCGAAAGTCACGACAAGGGTTAAATATTAATTCTATCAGGATGTTTGACCCGGTCAGAGACCGGTAAATCTTAATTCGCCTTTACCCCCCGCATCCTGGACTAGCTTCTACGAATCATCAGAAAATCTTAGAGTGAGATTGGGCCAATTTTTCCGAAAATGTTTCAACACTTTTTCTCTCGTAGCTCAGCGGACGAACGTCGGAATTTAGATGTCAACGTCTCAGGTTCAATTCCTCGTTACTCCTTTTCATTTTATTGTGATTCAAGATAGTATAATGTAATAATACAAAAAGAAAAACTAATACCAGTATTATGCAACTGGATTTTTCCAAACCTAATATTAAATTTATGTTATTTATATCGCTAAAGAACGATTACAATATAAATAACTTTAATATTATTTATACAGTATCACTAAAGAACGATAACAGAATATAAATGATAAATATCGGTTTGTTTAATTAATATATTGCGAAAGAACAATAACAATATAAATAACTTGAATATTGTTTTATAATGCTGATGAAGGAAAACAGAATATAAATGATAACTTGAATATTATTTAAATCGCTAAAGAACGATAACAATATAAAAACGTGAATATTATTCATATCGGAATTTCACAGATTTATTACAGATGTATTTAAGAAATTGTAGAAGAATAGCAATTAGTAACAGTGTCCTATTTATTCTTCTTGGAGCCAAATTTGTAACTTTTAAAAGTGTGGTTACTATGTTGAAGTGTATGTGTTGTTACGGATGCTTGATTTGTTATGTATGTGAGTCAGTTATGGGATGCTTGATGTCGTCACAATGTCGTAATTATAGTTTGATTGTGTTTGTGTGTTTATTGTGTATTAATTTATGATATATGGTACGGAAAGCTGCATATTTGTGTTATAGAAGTGTTACGTATGTGTGTTGTTAATGTTTTTGTATGTTTCAAATTGATACCTGATATTTGTTTTGCAATCGCAATGCCTAATTTACGGATTGTTTATGTTATGTTTACATCGCGTAAGCTAATTTAATTTTCTTTTCCATTTCTCTTTATGCTTATTTTTTTGTGTATAAAACTATAGCCCTAACATATATATGTACAATAGGGCTAACCTCCCATTGGAGATACAATAATAATTATTATTCATATCGTTATAATACGATAACAGAATACAAATGATGACCTGAATTTTATTCATATCTCTAAAGAACGATAAGAAAATATAAATAACGTGATATCCATAAAGAACGATAACTGGATATAAATGATAATTTGAATATCATTTACATCGCTAAAGAACGATTAAAAAATAAAATGAAAACTTGAAGAAGGCCCGAACCCACGACCTTCGAATCATTAAACAAGCACTCTACCGCTGGTCTACGAGGCGCAGATATGGAACACTTTCATAGTTCCGTAACTGCTTGTACAAGCACATGCATCGTGTAACATCGCCGCGACCCGAAGTGGACTTTGAAAATATTCGCTGTTCACGAGTGCGGCCACTTTTTTTTTTTGACAGCTGTACATTGAAGTGAAGAGTTAAGTATATTTTGAGCGACTGCAAAGTAACCTCCTCCAAAGGTCACTTAAACAGTTTTTATATTGGGAAAATGTACGTTCAACAACACACGATGTAATACGTGCATATTTGAAGAACTTTTCAGTACACCAACTTCGGACGTTTTGTCGTGACCTGATAGTACATCATTTATAATACGAAGTTGTGAATAGGCAGAATTTTTAGCAATAATGTTTCTCAACTTATATTTTATTTTTTATGAAATTAGTGAATTATTATTTTGGATAACAGTTTATACACTAAATTAAGGGCTTCTGAGAGTTGTAGATTAAACGATTCTAACAGGGTGATGCTTTTGGACACGATTTTAAAATTAGAATCAATGAACAGAATATCTTCCAATAGCTGTTCAGAAGGCAATGATTTTGTAGCTGCAACAGCGGAACTGTCTGTGTTATACAATGCATCAATTACCTTCATTATTTTGCCGTAATATTTTGCATAATAATTAACAGCATCCAACCACGTTTGTTTTCCAAGGGTCAAGACTGGTTGCGGGGGTAAGGATATTCCAGGGGCAATTGTTTGGAACAGCAACATTCTCATTGTACTATGTTTGATTGAATTCTTGTCTGCATTGGACAAATGTTAAGCTTTGACTATTCCAACCACAGTAATGCAAAAACAAGTGCTTACATACTGTAGGTATACATTAGCTGTAGCTGCTCTATCTATTTGGACCGGTCACAACTCTTAACATGAACTGCTTATTCTACGAGACCGGGCGGTCGCTCACCTCCTCTATACTACCGTACATCGGCAACCTGATTGCATGCTGCGTGTACCAATTCAACGAGGTCTACTAATTACATTTCCTCCGTCTCCTTACTTCATAGGCTGTCTGTCGCATGTAATCACTGCAGCTCGAGTTTTGGTTACCGCTGCACTAGAGCCTCATTGAGAGAATTTCATTCTAAAATAGGTACAATAACGAAAGCAATTGAGGTGAAACAAGCAGTGACGTGGCGCGCTGTCTCATTATTTGCCGGAAATTTTACAGATTCTGTGAAGGCTAAATTTTAAAACGCGGATGATTAGTTATCACTTTACCTTCCTGCAATCCCTTTTAAGGTCCGAAACCATCGCATACCATTCCACACCTCTATTCCATTTTAATACTGAAATATGAGTATAAAATGTAAACAACTTTAACAACTGATAGCTCAGATATTTTACTTCAGAGACCCTGGATTCTTTATATCAAATTACTTTCTACAACCCCCATATAACCATATAAATTTCTTCGATTGAATTCTGAAGAGTCCACTGCAAGAATGATGGATGTCACTTTCTTGTCGAAAATGGACCAAGACAGTCAATGCATAGCTTAAGACATATAGAATGTACATAGAGAGATATATGTCGTTAACACTGATAGTCATTGTCCAGTAATAATCGCAAAATCACAGTTAAGCTTTGAGCGCTAAGCATTTCAAACTTTTAATTGCTTCTTCTGCAAAATGTATTCCAAATGACATCCATCATTCTTGCAGTGGACTCTTCATATATATCCAACTCTTGTACTTTTGGAGTGAGAAGCATTGTGAAGGAAATAGCCATTAGTGCCCTCAAAGGATTGGTTTAGATATCAATGCCAATAAATCCGTACTGTTTTTCTCGCGGTATATGGCATTCAAATCTATCTGATGATATATTTTCCCCCCCTTTCTTAACTGTAAATGAGCACAAAAGCTACATTTTGTATATTCGATTCCCTAACCGTTTCAAATGTGTATCATTTTACCTTTTACGTGTGTTTCCAAATTATATGTAATACGCTTTGTCAAATCTGGCAACCTTTTCATAAGGCAAGCTAAATTTATATTATATTAGGCTAGATAAATTAGAAATGAGCGAAAATTGTTGCATGTATTCAATAATTGGAATGAAATAAATCCATAGACAGAAAGATCTTTATTTCCTCTAGGCTATAATTTTCGTACAGGTTGTGTTGGCTTATATTTCATAGATACTGAATTATTGACATTTAACGATGTTACGCGCCATTGTGACTTACATTTTATGTCTAGCGTAGGGTTATAGATAAACATTATTCAATGTTAAAATACAAACAAGTGTAAGAAGAAAATATGAGATAAGAAAAAGAAAATTACCAAATTGAATATTAAGGAATAAAAGAGAGATGGACGAAATGACAACATAGGCGAAGGAAACCAAACGACTTAGAAAAGAGAAGCTGCAAAATGTTGACGAATGAAAGCGAGAATTGAGAAAGAAAGGATTAAATAGTGGATACAGAAATCGAAAAGAAGGAAAAGATACCTCGATATGTGAGATTTTTATTTAATTTTTTTCCTCATGTTTTCCCCTACAAATTTGACACGCTTTATATCTTTGTGTGCTTATTTACATTTCGCTCTACCCATCAGTCTTTCGATGTTACATAAAATTTTATAGAATCGAACTCAGTGTTCTTAGACGGAGATGAATTAGTTTATTAAATGAAACTATAATGGGAATATAATGCGCAGTAAATTCCATTGAACACCTGTGAGGTGCTAAACAAATGTTAATGTTTGTTCAATAAGTACACA
Source organism: Periplaneta americana (assembly GCF_040183065.1). NCBI lineage: Eukaryota > Metazoa > Arthropoda > Insecta > Blattodea > Blattidae > Periplaneta > Periplaneta americana. The sequence continues at coordinate 71,396,810 of NC_091124.1, read as the reverse complement.
CACATTGATTTCCACCATTATAGAAGACTAACCCCCTCCAAACTCCCACCACTCAACACGACAGTGCATATCGTCCCAGTCTCGGAGACCACAGAAGTCAGTTCTGTTCAGCAGTTCCAAAGAAAGGTGTGGATCAAAGAGATTTCTGGTGTAATTCCTGTAATGTATTTCAGCATCTTTTGTTGTCGTCTTCGACATTTACACAAGTGGTAATATCAATATGTCACTTTAATGAAGTCATGTGCACATAGTAACAATTAGTGAACGTGATTGAAGCAAAGCGGTGTGTGAAGAGAACGTCAATTTCCAGGTATTGTACAACACAATGAACTTTTGTTCATCTCTTGCACACAATTGTTATTATACAGGGTGATTCAGGAGGAGTTGCTGCCACTTACGTAGCTTATGTCCGAAAACTTCTGAGCAAAAAAATATATTCTCAATATTTTCAGAGTTACACTAATTTGAAGTTGTTTGTAAAATAACTTTTTATTTTGTTTTAAGGGTAAAAGAACGTCACAAATAGAAAATGAACTATTCATAAGCATCATTTCTTTAATTTGCTAGTATTCTGAAGCTAAAAATGTGTTGTTAATTCCTTAGTTGCTTTATACGGATTTTTTTCACTGTTTAACAAAAAATTACATTATCACTTATCACAACAATTGTTACAAATGGGGCATCACGAGTGTTTACAATAAGATCTTTTTCAGGGAAAAGGGTAGAAAGTTCGTAAATCGCCTGAACGAGTGGATTAGTGAGAATATATTTTTTTTTAAGTTTCTGCAACTTGAATGTTCCAATTTAAACTTTTATCCATATGTATAACTAGGTTCTTTACTGATTCACTGAACGGAATTTCGGTGCCGTTAGTTTTAATGGAAGAAAGATTTGGTATGGTAATAGTGCTTAACAAACGTGAATGACCCACAATTATTGACTGTGATTTTTCTGGATTTAATTTGAGTTATGATCTCTGACATATTCTGGACATGAATTATCTGATTACATATTAATTCACTCCCGCCGATTCGCCTCCATGTCAGTTACCTCCCGGGACTTCTTAACCCATAACATTTCACGCCGATAATACAACCCACGAAGACTTACACTCCGGCAACATTCGGTATAGTTCATTTATTATTTTTAATAATGGATGACATGTTTGTTTTTAATGATGAAATACATGTAAGTTAATTATTTGCTACTACAATGTCAAGTTATGACCACAGGTTCGCAAGTATTCAGGAATACGTCCTTACTGTAGATGTTGGGGAAATTCCATATGATTCCTTGTAACCGCCGATTGAGTTGTAGGAATCTCTGATTCTGAGACAGTCTAACTTTTCGTCCTGCGTCTAACTAAAAAATCATGGTCTCAGTGTCTTGTTGCTCTTTCTGAATCTCTAGTAGGAAGTGGTACATGGAAGAATGATGTTTTCCCACAATGGTTTGTAATTGATTGTGCCATCCTTCTGCTAGGTTGTTCGTCTGCGGTTCGTTTACTGTTGCTGCATCATACCGATTTCATAACTCGACGCGATAGCGGGGAGGAATAGCTCGTCGTCTTCCCCTTGTAGGTATCCCACACACGTATATGTTGTCGAAATATCGTACAATGCCCTTCAGCCTTCGTGGTAGGTGAGGTTTGAAGGCAGTGAACGTATTAACTACCGGTACGTCTGCCGAAGAAACGAAGACTAGACTCAAAAGTGAATGGACACCTTCCTACACTACCATCGTTTGCGACATTGTATTCAGCCTGCAGCCCCTCTTGTTGAACCTTATGGTATAGTCCATTTTATTTCATGGAGTGCAGTTTCATAGAAAGTACTTTGCCGATAGATCTTCTACTGCTCCCTACTAATTGGCTGTCATAAATAAATGTCTTCCTTACTGTGACGGAAATCTTGTCTTCGCCTGTTAGTAACCAATCACAACCCTCGTTCAGAAGAATTGACAGGCTCCCGTCAAATTCACGGGGAGGCAGAGTTGCCAACTCTTTTCCGAATTCCAAGAATCTCGTCAGTTAGCACGAAGGTATCATTGAGAGTGTATTCTATAGTATTCATTGAGCGGCCAGCTCGTGGTAGGCTATTACGTTCTCTTCTTCAAAATACGTCGCGTCCAGATGGGAATGACGGCCACGAATCCTCTCATTTCGAGGGTCACCAGGATTTTGGCAACTGTGCAATGTTGGGACGAGGGGACAGGTCGGACTAGTCAGAGATGTTGTGTAGGAAGTCATAAATCTGGAAGTGGTTGTTAAAGGAGCCACCGAACTGCACTCCATGATTTAAAATGGACTATATGCTGCTTGTCCCAGATGATAAAAGCAAAGTCTGGCCGTTTCATAAGGAAATACGTCCTGATGTGCGTTGATAATTGTCAGTTCAAAATCGGATATTATTCTTGTATATCCATTGACGACAATCCGTTGTTCGTGACATTTCTGCACAGTTATCTCGAAGACAGTTCTACTGTATAGCTCTCCATTGTCTTCCTGGAAAGAAGGGCATGCAGCATTGGTACGGAATATCTATTGTGAATGGTGTGTACTGAGAACACCTGTGTAAAGAATGAGGGGCAAATCTTAAATGTTCCATCCATGAGCCAAACCTCTGAAACGCCAGTCTACAGAACAATTATTTTATCTTCGATATCAGCATCCAAATTTTCATATAACAGGAAGACATTATTCCTAAGAATCACTTTGTACCTTTCAGTATCTCCACAAAGTCCTCCAGTGGTTTTGGATTTTGTGGTAGCTGCGCCTGGCTAGCTCTATCAATAGGCCGTGTCAGTGCAGGGCGTTCTGGCATATGTACCACTATACTAGATGCAATTTGAAGGAGTTCCTTCCTCAGTATGCGTGAAGATGGTTCTTCCACATGTTCGGTGGCTGCTCTTTTAATGGCGGCTGTGACTTTAACAGGAGCAACTACATCACGAATCGGAGTATGACAGTGTTCCATTGCATTGGCGGTAACGTTAGGGGTGAAACGTCCTGTATGGCGCAATATGAGACTGGATAAATACCGGTAATGAAAATGCGGAGGTGAAATGACCATCCACGAACACCTTTTGCGTTTCACTATTTTCCTCTTCAAAAACTCACCACTCAACAGTAGATCTACACAAATCGCTGCGGAACATGCTACTTTCTCGTCACTGTCCGATTCATAAACTTTATTAATTTTTATTGAAAATTATTTCCATTAACCAAAAAAAAAAATAAATAAATAAAAGTTGAAGAACATCGAAATAAATGAAATTGAAGAAGAACGTCTGGCAATAATGTATTGACGACAAATGGTCCACTCGAGACCACTCGATTTGCCAAGCCATGCTTTGTTCCCGCACCGTGGGAACGGTGCGTGGTCGGAATTCGACAGACCACAAGTACGAACCTCGAGCGACTCGAGGTTTGCCAAGCCACATGCCGTAGGAACAAGGCTTAAGACAACCCAACGACAAGTATTTACAGAGAGACCAGCAGAAACGGGTGGGGGAAACCGGATGCGACATAACCACTCGGACGGACAGTAGCGAGCTCACTTACCCCCACCATTAGATTCTAACTATAAGCTACTGCGCACGCAAGCATCTGGTTGCACGAGATAACGAATGACCTATACTTTGCATTATAACAATGTTCCGTAAGCATTCGTCGTGATACGAGTAACATTGCTGAGTAACATATTAGAAGTGAAAAGGGCGCAATTAAAATGGAGCGTTATAGCGTTATTTGTGAAGGCGATATGCCGAGGTTAGTGACAAGGCCAGAGGGACATTGACGAAGATTTACTTACGTGACAGGCGAGGTCTGGCTGATAGCCCCGAGTTCTGTAACGTACAGTCCCAAGGTCTGTGAAAAGGTTAGAGTGGATTAGGAGAGAGGATAAGTGACAAGAGGCAGAGAACTGTGATAAGGTTAGAGGAAGAGAAGAGGGGATAGTTTTCCCATTTACCTGCAACAGTGTTCTTGAAGTGGATGGGTGGATGTCAACAATTTGTTGTCTAAATGGAGGCGTGATTTGTTTTGCAATACTTATTCGCGTAGTGCAGTGATGTCGAAGCAAGCGCATTTTTCTGACCTTGACGTCGTGCGCGGGCATTAAGCGCTAGGTATGGAAGGAGGAAGGATTATGTATATGAATTAGCAGCCTATTGGAATAAGAAAACTGGCGTACAAACTTCAAACGGAACGTGAAATTTTATGTCGTTATTTTTATATGGCTGCTTTCTGTTTGTTATTTTCTATATTGCCTGTAAAATAAAAGTATTAACACTAATTTCTTAATATTTTAGTTGTGTTTTAAACGTTAATAACATAATAAAGAGTAAAGATGGAATATTCACATAAATTCCGTAATACCTATAACTATAGCCTATTGTAATAATGAATGAAACAAATCATTCATAAAGAAAGTGATATTCCAAAGAAAGACATTGAGTATCACATGGTAAGTTGAAATTGATATTGATGGTATCTTTAGCCTTATAAGAGTAATCAAAACAATATTATAGTACAAAGCAAAGTTACCTAGGTATATGTTTTAACTGTAACTAATATTACATAACAAAACTCTTATCGCATTATGATTTTAAGGTGATGTTGGTACGCAACTTCCTTTATCAGAATATTAAATTATTATCTCGAAATCTGCTGAAGCTGTAGAGCTAACGTTTTTACAGCACATGGGCACATATCTTTTGTTTATGATGTAACAGCAATTGCTTTGTTAATTTATTTCCTTACAAACATTTTCCATATGAATATTTTCAAACATTTTATTACACTATCTTCAGTAATACGTATTTACGATATATTAGATTTGCGAAAACATTGTTTCAGTACCTGCAAGGTTACTGAATAAACATATCTGAAAATTTCACTTTTCTGTAAAAAAGTTTAGAAAATATTCATTTTCAATAAAAAAGCAACCTTGTGAAAATCGGGCATTAAAATTAAAACTTACATTCTTATAATGCACTTATACTTCTCAGACAAATCTAAAAATTAACGTGGATACAGTTTTAATAAGTTCTCTTCCCTTTATCTATTGAATCAGTGCTGGTCATCCCTGTATATAGCTCGACCAACCGGCATATACTACCTCTTTCGTCTGTCTCTTACCTTTCTGCTATAAAGCGCTCAGTCTCTAGTGAGCTCTAAAGCGCGCACTCGCTCCTATGGGCATCAGTTGACATGACTGTCGTAGTGCCATATCCTCTGCATAGGTTGAAAGCGATGAAAAATTGACGTCATAGCGCGGATTTTTTGGCAGTCGTGTAGAAAAATAGGGCTGCTAGACGATATTTTCCTGTACAAGAAATGACGGAATGTGGTTCGGGGGGAGGTCTTACTATATAGATTTCACAGCAGTGCTGTGTTTCTAATTGTAAGAGCGCTCTTTCATTTTATAGGTTATAACCATGATTTTAAACTTGCTACGAAATGGTGTATAGACCATTCGTTATCTTGTGAAACTTACCTGCGCATCAGGTAAAGGAGAAAGTGAACTGAGAAGCTTCTCTCCCTCGCTACGCTTCTACTAGTTACTTACCTCCACCACAAGGGTCTTACTGTAAGCTACGGCGCACTCATGTATTTTGGTTTCACGATATAACGAATGATCTATACTCTGACTGTCTTTACGAAAAGAAAAGTCGAAAATTAAATTGCATAACAATTTCTGCTTATTTACTATTTGACCAACCAGAGTAGGGCAAAGAACTTGTACATGCATATAATGTATCCTCCTTGTACAGGATTCGGCAGTTGTTTCTGAAGAATTTTATCATGCTGTTCTAAAGTTACTATAAGGTTTATGAATATCAGAATAATATAGGATATGACTTGGACAATGTAATTTCATTGGCATGTTGTTTCTAATGACAATTTTAAAGTGATTCCCTCGATATCTTATGGTTTGTTGCGAACTTGCACAGAAATTTTTCATGACAGGTTACAATAAACGTAGGATTTCTGTCTGTATTCTATTCTTGAGATGCCGGATAAGGTATAGCTTGGATGAAAAATCCTTTCTTTGAGGGATCCCCACAGAAAAAAAACCATCAGCTGTAAGATCTGCTGATTGAACCTACCACTTGATGTGACCAAACCGAGAAATTAAGCTTAACAAATTGAGCGTTTCTCTGGCAGTATAGGCCGTAGATCCATATTGTTTAAACCAGATATCATCTGTATTTAGAGCGTTGTTGAATAATACCTGTAACGCTTGCCGATACCTTTTACCATTCATTGTAATAACTCTCATTTTAATCTTCAAAATAAGTAGGAATCAATGATGATCCTAGGAGAAACAACACACCATACGCTCACCTTTTCACTCTACCGTATATTGGTTGCTCATATATTTCCTATAGACCTAAAACGTTTAACTATTGCTGCCCTCATTTCATCTTAAATTTCTGGTAAACTCGTCAGACCCAACGAGTCATGAACAATTTCCGAGTAAAATTGCAGCAAACCATAAGATACTGATAAGATCACTTAAAATGTGCTCTTTAAAAATAATGACAGATCTCAGAAAGTATGTGTTGTAGGACCCATGTTTATTAGACTTTCTTCTTGTTTTGATGCACACTATCACCTCCTAAAATATTGGATACTTTTTAACACCCTGTATGGGATAGAGATCGTAGTTGAGTTATGAAGAGAATATAGATGTAAAACGTTGAAAAATATCATTGTTTGCCATATTTCTTTTATATAGTGCTTTTTTTTTGTTACTGCCTAAAATTTATCCGGGCGAAAACATGTACCGGTATGTATAATTTCAATTGACACTGCTTAAAAGTAACAGTCTTTAGCAACTGCAGAAAAAGGAATTTTAAGAATTTTAATTGTCTCTCTTTGATAACATCTAGATTCAACGTGGTCGTCCAGTAGTAGCTGTTCATTGATTCTCTATTTTTCTTAAGTCGAAGCGATGGCAAGAAGATTTATTGTGCATATACTTCCATGATGTTGACCTAGCTGTCAGGAGAGAGTAGAATGATTGATAGGAAGTCACGTTATGTTTTTCTTTGGCGACGTTTAGACTTTACCTAAGAATTAATGTCTGCACAGACCTCTGAAAGATTCATGAATCATTCTTGAGGTAAGAAAGTGATAAACGGACTCAACTGTCCTCTTCATATAGGTACAGTATTGATATTCTGATCGATATAGGCTAAATAATAAAATTCTCTCTTCCTGTTCCTATCTTCGTTTAGACTCTGAACAAGTTTTATACGAAATTTAGTAGTTTACAATCCCATAAACACATCGCATTGGGATAATTCTTCATTTGGCATTCTAATTAATCCTAAGAGAAATTATTAAAAATAATAATGAATTCTCTTAATAGGAATCCGATACAGCCAGAGGTAAAAGCGAATATTTTAGTTGGGGTCTATTCAGGCCCCTTTAAAACTGATTATCAATACCGAATCGTTACCAAGCATAAACGTCGTTAGTTGCCTATCATAATCGAAACTCGACTATAATATAGGACTAATTTTAAACATTTTTATTTTCTCCTGCATTCTTTTATGATTATAAGACATTTCTTACTTCGTCATTTCAACCAGACCGACGTATTTATTCTCTTTTAAATGAACTTCATAGATGATGTCAGCGGTGTCTGGCTAAACATAGTCTTTTTTACAATCCGCACAGTGGAATGATTTTTACAACTATATTACACTGGTAAAGGTTTAAAAAGACAGATATGTAATTAACTGCATCGTTTTCAATTGTTATTTCAGGGATTCAGTATTTTTTCAACTTTATTGTAACATGTTTATTTTACGTACTACGTACTATTAATAGTCAGCGAAATTGACTGTTGTATACCCCATCTATTCGTGCAAGCAATAACTATTGAAGTCACACTTACACGAACAAATTATCGAGCACTATCGATTAGTAGAGATCGGGTATCTTTGAGCGCCAATGTGTTTAAAAGTTGCATACAAGAGCTAGACTTGTTTAACATATCATTATTTTAAAAGTATATATTTCTTTCTTTCATGGATTGATTTTTAGTCAATCATAACGTTATTTGTTCCCGCCTTAAGTATCATTTGATATGAAACATGTAATTTGGAATCATTATTTGTATTCTTATTCAAGTATTTTGTATGTATATTTATGTATGTTTCTACTGTATCTACTCTTCTTAAGAATGTGATCTTAGTGCAAGAATTTTGAATTTTATTTTAGAAACAGTAGAGATTTCTATTTTTGTGAATTACCGGTATGTATAATCTGTGTAATCAGAATCTTAAATGTTAATTCATAAAAAATAGGTATGTTGGTGAACAATGTAAAATTGTATGTCATTTTTAAGTATTTCTGTCAAAACGGAACTGTCCCCGAACACGAGCTTTGCTCTTTCGGGATAATTTCACGTAGCGTTTTTTTTTATGTATAGGTTATTATTAAATAAATCTAAATAAATAAATAAATAAAAATAAACAAAATCAAATGGAGTAAATGTTGTAATATTATGATTGATTGATTTCACGAGGACTGGATCCGGGATGGATCCTTGCACTTAGACCGTTTACGCTCAATATCGCCCTATATACTATCATTTTCTAAGTCTGGCGGATGATCCTGGTGAACCCGACGCTGACAGGCGGGCCATCCTTTTCGGGCCCTGCCGGTATGGTCCCATCATCTACTGACGCGCCCGATCACATGGACCGAAACCCCACGTTCTTATAGCCTAGACATCACCCTAGTCTATTTTTACTGTTACAGATGATAGATGAAATGAGAAAACCCCTCTGTGACGTCTGTTATGAACACCACAAATACTACCCAGACCTAATCAGGGATCGAACCCGGTCCGGCTGATTGGAAGACCTATGCGCTAGAGACGCTGCAATGTTAATATGAACTTTTTTTCGTTTTTTTTTTTTTTTTTTGCCGCTTGTCCATCGATAAATTGGGTCCTACATTTTTAATTGGTTTACTTTACTGCACATTATTGATTGCGTTGGTTATCTGGCATCTGAGTGAAATGAAGGTGTTAATGCAAGCGAAATGACCTCGAGTCCAGAGCCGAAAGTTATCAGACACTTGCTCTTGATGGGTTGAGGAGAAAACCCCAGAACAAACCTTAACCAGAAAACATATCTCAACCAGAATTATAACCGTTACCGTTAATGCTAGCCGTTACTCCACAACGATAGACATGATACCCAACATTCTGTATGTGAGCATGTCTGTGTGTTAGTCCGTCATTCTTATACATCTGAAACGGAACTGAATTAATTCTTTCAGTAACTCACTAGATGTCCACCGTTGTGGCTGAGAGGTTAGCGAGTCTAACTCCGAACTCAGCGGGCCCGGTTCGATCCCCTATCGGGCCGAGTTGCCTGGGTGAGGTTTTTTCGGGTTTTTCCCTCACTCCTATGGATGAATATCAAGTAACTTCATCAGGCGATTGAAACCCCACTCATCTTTGCTACTTCCTTTCCTCCCCTATTATCCTTTCATTTATCATCCCATTACGTCTTCTGGTTTTCAGATCGCTCTACAGGCGGCCCTCTGAAACTGCTGGCTCTCTCGACCGGCTTCCGTGGATTGTATTCATGTGATGATGGATAGCTTCTGCAACGAAACCTGGGGTAGACCTTCTCGGGGGAGGACTTCCGCCTCGGACCGTTAAGGGAGCCTTGGGGGGGGGGGCCGAAGCAGGAGTGGTACATGGACTCTGTTGGTTGTAGGGACCTGTCGTTAATGGGGTCATGTGATTAGATCGGTGCGTGTAGAGTATCAGTGGACACTCAACTCATCCCATATAGGGGGGTTGTACAATACACCTCAGGTCGTAGTGCGTGGAATGTTCCCTTCCTCCTAACAAGAAAAAAAGCTTAATGGATTCGTTCGTTCATTGATACAGTAAATCTTCGGACTTAACTGTTATTTTATTCTACTTATTTACACAATAATTAGATTTAATTTAGTTGTTGTAAAAACGCAGTGACATAATTATCTAGACACGTTTGTGTCGCAAAGTTAAACGTACTAACTTATTTTTATCAGTGCTAAAAAGTTGCATAAAATATTCTTTTTATCAGAAGTTTCCAATAACTTTTTCCTGTCACATAAAAGTTTTAACTTGTCCAGGATATTGCTATCAGCTTTCAGCATTACAAAAGAACGTGTAATTTATTAGTTGTAGTATAAATAATTTTTGTCACATGACGTGTGATATCAGTGTTGCTGTTAGTTTTTAAATTAGTTGGCTACAGTGAAATACGTTAACCTACTTAAAGAGATATTAGGAGTATTTATTTTATCTAGCGTTTCGCTTGTCCTTTACTCAACATTTTCTTATCAGAGATGGAGTTCTGTTACAAACAGTTCCTCTGTGATTGATGGTGGAAATAAAGATAATAAGAAAGTTTCTTTTATTTTGAGTTATATTTTTATATCAACTAAAAGCATGCCATCTATCATCTCTTGAGTATTTTAAGGCAGTTTCTCCATTAAATAATAACAGCAGAGATTCTGGTAGCATGGATTGTGACTATATGAAATGGTAATTAATTTCGGGAATTATTGCTCGTAAAAATACAATAAATTATATTCATATTTTGACTTAACTATTAATTCCTTCTATTCATTCATACAACATTTCATATTTCATTCAATTCTACTAGAAGGTTGTAGAATTAATATAATTGGCTAGAATAACGGTGGCGGAAATAAAACAATCTCCGTTTCACTCGAACGCAACCCGTAAAGCATCGTGCTCGTGCATGGGTTCGATTACCGCTCGGATGATTACATGTTTTTTTTTTTTCTTTTTTGCAAGATTCACATCAACCATAGGACAAATGTCAGCCAATTCCATGGCGAATCATCACCCTCGTCTAACTTAACCCTCCTGTACTCGCACGGCATACATTTGTGATTCATTGCTGTTTATTACGTCATCACATCTCCGCTGATAGCATGGAATTTGCAGTACCTTACCGTTACAGTTTAGTCCTGATATCTGGAGTATTTGGATGTAATTGTGCCTTTTTTCTGTGTAGCAATACATATATTTTTAGAATGGATTGCAAATATAATTCGCGCTAGTGCTAGCGCCAGTTTTTTTTACAGGAGAGAATAACTTAGGAAGGCATATTTTCGATTTCCTTCTTTGTAATCTGATTTATTCCTATAAGCCGTTCATAAGACATTTTTACACGTATTTTCTATTGTTCCAGCGGTTATTTTATCTTGCAATATCAATGGCTACGTGGACATAATTGATAATACAGAACAATGACATCTCATACGAAATAAAACTATAGCTGAACCAATAGTGACTTACCAGCCGGCCAATGACTGAGTCCTGTTTGTAAGAACCGGCCAATGACTGAGCCTTGTGGAGGACTAGGAGCTGAATTGAAGTTATGGGATAAGGAGGATGAATCTGGGTTATGAGGAAGAGATGAATATGTGTTATGGGGAATAGGAGATGAATCTGGGTTATGGGGAGTAGGAGATGAATCTGGGTTATGGAGAGTAGGAGATGAATCAGGTTTATGGGGAGTAGGAGATGAATAGGAGTTATGGGGAGTAGGAGATGAATCGGAGTTATGGGGAATAAGAGGTGAATCGGAGTTATGGGAAGTAGGAGGTGAATTGCAGTTATGGTGTGTAGGAGATGAATCGGAGTTATAGGGAGTAGGAGATGAATCGGAGTTATGGGAAATAGGAGATGAATCGGAGTTTTGGGAGTAGGAGAGGAATCGGAGTTATGGGGAGTAGGAGATGAATCGGAGTTATGGGGAGTAGGAGATGAATCGGAGTTATGGGGAGTAAGAGATGAATCGGAGTTATGGGGAGTAGGAGATGAATCGGAGTTATGGGGAGTAGGAGATGAATCGGAGTTATGGGAAATAGGAGATGAATCGGAGTTTTGGGAGTAGGAGAGGAATCGGAGTTATGGGGAGTAGGAGATGAATCGGAGTTATGGGGAGTAGGAGTTGAATGGGACTTATGGGGAATAGGAGATGAATCGGAGTTACGGGGAGTAGGAGATGAATCGGAGTTACGGGGAGTAGGAGATGAATCGGAGTTATGGGAGTAGGAGGTGGATCGGAGTTATGGGGAGTAGGAGAGGAATCGAAGTTGTGGGGAGTAGGAGATGAATCGCAGTTATGGGGATTAGGATATGAATCGGAGTTTTAGGGAGTACGAGATAAATCGGAGTTATGGGGAGTAGGAGGTGAATCGGTGGTATGGGGAGTAGGATGTGAATCAGAGCTATGGCGATTAGGAGGTGAATCGGAGCATTGGGGACTAGGAGGTGAATCGGAGCTAGGTGGAGTAGGAGATAAATCGGAGTTATGGGGAGTAGGAGATGAATCTGGGTTATGGGGAGTAGGAGATTAATCGGAATTATGGGGAGTAGGAGATGAATCTGGGTTGTGGGGAGTAGGAGATTAATCGGAATTATGGGGAGTAGAAGATGAATCTGGGTTGTGGGGAGTAGGAGATTAATCGGAATTATGGGGAGTAGGAGATGAATCTGGGTTATGGGAAGTAGGAGATTAATCGGAATTATGGGGAGTAGGAGATGAATCTGGGTTATGGGGAGTAGGAGATTAATCGGAGTTATGGGGAGTAGGAGATGAATCTGGGTTATGGGGAGTAGGAGATTAATCGGAATTATGGGGAGTAGGAGATGAATCTGGGTTGTGGGGAGTAGGAGATGAATCGGAGTTGTGGGGAGTAGGAGATGAATCGGAGTTATGGGGAGTAGGAGGTGAATCAGAGCTATGGGGATTAGGAGGTGAATCGGAGCTTTGGGAAGTAGGAGGTGAATCGGAGTTATGGGGAGTAGGAGGTGAATCGGAGCTATGGGGAGTAGGAGGTGAATCGGAGCTATGGGGAGTAGGAGGTGAATCGGAGCTATGGGGAGTAGGAGGTGAATCGGAGCTATGGGAAGTAGGAGGTGAATCGGAGTTATGGGGAGTAGGAGGTCAGTCGGAGTTATGGGGAATAGGTGTATCAGGGTTATGGGGAGGAGGAGATGAATCGGGAATTTAGGGAGTAGGAAGTGAATCGAGGTTATTGTGAACAGGAGGTGAATCGGATTTATGAGTAGTAGGAGATGAATTAGAGGTATATTATGGGTATATGGAATAGGAGGTGAATAGGTATTTTTGGGGAATAGGAGACGAATCTTGGCTATGCAGTGTAGCAGACGAATCGAATGAGAAATAGGATTGAGAGTTGAGGGAGATAATTTGCTGGAAGCTTCCTTTTTGGAGGAGAATAATACAGGCAATTTCTAGAAAATCTCAGAACGTTTAACACTTCTCACATAAGTGTCGAGGGGCTCACACATTTCGATAAACGTTATATCCGTTCCTATCTTAAGAAAAATACGATTCTGTAAGTTCAACATACGTGTCCTGTTCGGAGAAATGTCTAACGAACAGCGCCTGTCACGTTCACATGTGCGGTCTATTTAAATCTGGAGCGTGTTTACCTTTCACCTGGTTGGGAGATGACATGGCTGCTGTCACAATGTTGGCGTGTATTAAAGAGAAGCGGATACAGCCGAGTCGATATTGATGAGGCGGCCGGCAGAGCATGTCATCTGCCTCGCTGATAGCCCCACAGGATCCCGTACTTCATCCCACCGAACTTTTATTTGCCTTGTGTAGCTACGACAGCATTAAGAATGAAAAGCAATTCTATATTTTTCTGCTTCCCGATGATATTATATGATATATTTATTTCTACAACTCTTATTTGGTAATGGGTCGCCACCACATCTCTGTATTCGTGCTCCCCATTACCTTCTAAGTACAGTAACACATACAAACTTTAATTGACGTGTGCAGTCATCTTATTTTACCTTTGTTATCCCTATTACATAATACATACCTTCAATTTGCTTTCTAACCTCTCACCTTAAAATTTCCTCTTCTTTCTAATGGTCCACACCTGTGGAGTAACGGTCAGCGCGTCTGGCCGCGAAACCAGGTGGCCCGGGTTCGAATCCCGGTCGGGGCAAGTTACCTGGTTGAGATTTTTTCCGGGGTTTTCCCTCAACCGAATACGAGCAAATGCTGGGTAACTTTCGGTGCTGGACCCCAGACTCATTTCACCGGCATTATCACCTTCATATCATTCAGACGCTAAATAACCTAGATGTTGATACAGCGTCGTAAAATAACCCAATAAAAAAATAAATCTTTCTAATGAACACCTCACCACTTTTATTGTTTACTTATATTGAAGTACTTCCTATCGTCTAAAATTTCCCTAATTTTGAACTAACTTTTACTAACACTATTTAATCATACTCGTTAACTTTCCTCTCTAATTTACAATCACTTCTACCTCTCCTCACTTCTGTCATCTCTCTTGTCCCCTATTTCTCCATTAGACACTCTCCTTAACCACCTTCTTGATCTGTTTTCTATGACCTATTCTTCCCGCTGTCAGCTGATTCGTCATCTTATCCCTTCCGCTATTGTCAGCAGTCTTCAGTAATTGTTGCTTGCATGGTGACGATGGACTGCTTCCCGATGATAAAATAAAGGAAATATATTTTAACAAGAACGTTAATATTATCCTCTTCCACTTACTATCTTTTGTCATTTAATTAAGTACATATTAATCTTCATAACTACAGACAACATCGTATGGATGAATATTACGGTGTCGAAATTGCTACAGGATTTGACGTTAGCGTTCTTCAAAATGAATGAGGAACTTCTAGTAAACATAGTTTAAAAAATAATAATAATACCGACGTTACACATAGAATTAATTGCTACTACTGCTAGAGAAAGTTTTCTGTCATTATTCGATTATTTGTAGTATTCAGTCCTTCGTGACAGTGAAATATGTCTTGATAATTCCTGATTTACCACGAATATAATGACAGGCCAGCAGTCATAATTTGTTATGTAATGTCTGAACATCTTTAAATGTCCCAACAGCCAAACATCTGGATACGATTTGAAGTCGGGAGGACCATGCAGGCTAATTGACAGTTTATGTGTGTGTGGCATTCCGAAAAACGACACATTGAACCCAGCGGCGGATTTTCAGGGGAGGTAAGGGAGCCCATCCCTCCCCTAATATTTTACCAGAATGCAATATGGCAGTATTGAATCCAGCTCAGTTAAGAACATAGACAAGTTATAGCAAATGATGGACTTTTTCTTTTTATATTAATTTTATCATTCAAAACGAGTAAGAAGATTTACGTTACGTAAAGCTGACGACATCTTGTTGGTGATGCTCGCTTGATATAGATTGTACAAATAATTTGTATGGAAAAAAGATGGCACTGTGACCTGTACAATCGACATTGGGCAGCCTGCAATGTCTATGCAAGAACGGGACAGCGGAGATGCCTATATGACTGTCCTCCCCAGTAACCATGACAACAACAGTTCAACTAATAAGATAGCTGGTCAGTGGAGTGTTTAAACCTAACTATAATCCGCAAGTGGTGGCGAATTTGGAGAAATCCCATTCACCGCTGACAAGTGTACTGCTAATCTTGTTAACTTTAGAAAATCGTGTCATTGGTGGGAAGGGGGAATGTGTTGTTAGTTTTCTCTCCCTACATAAACGTTCAGTTTTATGCTAGCATATTTTTTTCTTGTTTGCGGGTGTTCCTGTTATTTTTTCTTTTGTGTTACGAGATTATTTATTTATACAGTAGCCTATATTAAATACTTATAGTTTAGCGATAAATGCACATTTCCCTCTAGTTTCTTCCAGTAGTAGTTGTTCAGTATTTTGTTACCTAATTGATTGGTTTGCGAAGGAAGAGAATCATCGAGTAAATTTGCTGTGCTCGTGTCTTGACCTCCTCAACTTTCAAAGGCACCATCCGCCACTGATTGAACCTAAATATACCTTCGCGAATATGATAAATTGTTAAATATGATGTTATACAGAATCTCTATTGTAAGTCCTTCATACTAAAAATGTACCAACGAAACGCTCGGCGGGAAAGCATAAAACCATTGAATGGCGAACAGAAAATTCATACAAGAAATTACTCGTACTTTATATGAAAGTCTCAAAACTCTCTATCTCAGACCAGACAAATTTGACACCTCTTGAGTAAATTCTGAGACAGTCTTTGAAATTCAGTCAGTGTAATTCTAACTATCGCAGTCCGAATATTATCTTAATTCATTATATGCGGATTATTTTCATACAGTTTTGCCTTCGATGTTCTGCGTAGGTAAAGGTCGTACGGATTTAAATCAGGTGATCTTGCAGGCTAAAATCCTTCGATAATTGAAGGGTTCAGAGCCATAGTGGGCCAAGCGGCTTTTATTAAAACGTAGAAAACAAGAGTTAAAATTGTTTACCATAATTTAACGAAACATACAGCAAATAAGATAAAGTATGCACACTAAAATGAAATGATATGTCAATCTTCATTAAATTATGGTATTTACTAAACTTTAACCCTTGCTTTCTCCGTTTTTAATAAATGGCGCTTGGCCCGCTATGCCTCTGAACCCTTCAATTATATTGTCACCGAACACGTCTCTTATTGCATTGAATGGGTTTACCGGTTTATCTTTCCGTTTGAATTTATTTTACAGTCTTTCTGCTTCACATAAGAGTCGTAAATAAATACACTCTTTTATATTATACTGTTCGATATTTCTTAATTACAGAGACTGAGACTGACGACTTTGAACACGTCTCGCTGGAGTCAAGTTCATGATGTCATACACTCTTGATGTATGATTCACCACTAATTTCGCCCGTAAACCAGCAAGTAGTATATCTACCGCCAACAGGAACAAACGCTAGAAGGCGAGAGATAGAGAGAGACAGAGAGAGAGATATTAAACATATAAAATACGGGACTTTGTGTGTGTACACTGAAATGTGGGATCCATTGTAAAGACATATTCAGAATCTGGAAGTTAAACTTGCACTCCAAGTTCCTTTGATTCCGAGCTATAATTATATATGTTCTGACAATTTGCTTACCTTTAAAGGAAATGTTGGAATGAACTCCGTGAGCGTCTACAATGAAGTTCCACAACGCCTCATTTCCTTCACAAACTTTTAGCATATCTCTCTAAAACTGCTAAGTCTTTTTTGACTAAAATTTTCGGATATTATAATACGGTAGTTTTCGGGATAAATTCGGTTAGATTTCCTAACACTGAAGAAAGTCTGTTCAAAAGTTTCAAGACCCACCAGCTAAGAAAGATGTACAGATGGACTGAGATATAAAATGTCACGATATTATACATAATAGAAACTTGTAGCCTATAAGCATGATTTATAATTTTTGACAGAAAATGCATGTAACTTGATCATTTTCCATAGCTAGAAAAGTAGATAAAAATTAGGGATGAGATTTTGATGGAAACGGTAGGAATGGAAAGGCGAAAATTCAATCAGTGTCGGTGGTATTGGGAAAAGGGTGAATGATTTCCCGATATTACAACGAGAAAGATAGGACAGTAGTTGGGGTAGTAATGTGACGAAACAGAGTAACTAAACTTATACAGGTGTTTCCGAGGTGGTGTTACAAACTTTCAGGGATGATGGCGAAGGGCACATGTATCAATTTGAGATAAGGAACCCTGGTCCGGAAATGACCAAGTCGAAAGTTACAAGCAAAAATAGTTCTGTGGAAATTAAATAATTTTATTTCTCTGTACACCTTATTTATGTGTATTTATCTGTACATTTTACACATACTGTATTCATCTGACGTTGTTTACGTTGTCTACTTACAGTATTCCGTTCAGTGCGCTGTCTGAGGCGTGGGGACAGGAAACTACACTAAAGCAATGCAGATAGCGTAATGTGTAACGGACATGGTCGATCCTGATATGCACGTCTGTAGACAGTAGTGTATGTGTACAAGTTGCAGTGTCCAGTCGATCAGTCCTAGTGAAATGGAGGAGTACACGAGAGCGGAATAAGCAGACCTGATTTTCGAATACGGATGAGCCAATGGGAACAGTAGACAAGCTCACAGATTGTATCGGGTCAGGTACCCAACGTAGGAGACCTCCGGCCCATACCATTTTTCCACGACTGTTCCAAAGGTTAAGGGAAGCAGGGCATGTGGTGCCAAATTACAATTCCATTTCCACACAATTATTTTTGCTTATAACTTTCGACTCAGCCATTTCCGGACCATGGTTCCTTATCTCAAATTGATACATGTGCCCTTCGCCATCATCCCTGAAAGTTTATAACACCACCTGGAAAACACCCTGTATAGTGTCCGTGTACTTAAATTCTTAGCAAAAAAAAAACACGTAAAATTAAATTAGTCTTGAAGCCTAATATTTACATCGAAATGACCAGAAGCAAGATGTTATTACATATAAAACATCTCAACGCCCAGATTGCAAAATGTCCGTTGTGTTTACGAACAAAGACAACATTGTTCCGTCTACTCCGGAATATAAGACACCATGGTTGTTCCCTACCCCCTCCACTTTCGCTGGCTTGTAGCAGACTTGAAGCGAAAAAATTTACTACGAAAAATGGCGACCGCTTTTTCAGCGCTGTCGGTCAGCAAGGCGTTCAATGCTGCCGCTATTTCAGCGCTATCTAAGCGCTGTCTCGGCTGAACCCTAGATCATACATGTAACAGATATGTCTTTGAGGTTAACAACTTTTGTCAGGTTTACTACGCTGCCATCTAGTTGTTACATAAGGAGTCACGTCATAATTCCCATTTGAATTGCATTGGCGACTGTGCTGCCATCTCGTGTTCGTTTACGGCGGACGGGTGGTGATTCTGGCGGTTGTTCTCTTCAAAATGCTACCGATTTTAACGTAGCGAAGAGTTATCTGTTACATATATGATCTAGGGCTGAACGCAGCCGTTGACAGTTCTTATCCTTTATCACAGATTTCAATTTACTGCAGTAGCTGGGATTTGAACATGCGATCTCTTGCGTGGTCAACATAACTAGCCTAACTGATAGAATGTTGCATTTGGCCTTAGCGTGCCTAGTTTCTTCTAAGTATTCTCAGTTTCATTATCTTTTCTTGAGTGCATATATGAAGCAGTCGATCATTGCAGTTTGTGAAATAGATTTAAAAACTACAAACAACTTAGAAAATATTCATCCAGATTTTTAAATGTATCTTAATTAAATTATCTCTAAAGAGATGATAAAATAACATTTTCTCCATTGAAAGCTTGAGTGAAATGCTGATGAAACAAGTTGGTTTTACTTTGGACATATACACCGTCCATTTCCACACGAGTACTAGGGTCCGTCCCAGGAATCTGTAGAGATACTTGACGCATATGGGGTCGGTGTCTATCTCTGCCAGAGTGTATTGCGAGCAGCATCAGCTCGAGGCCGCTAAGGGGTAAGATGCTCGTGGTAGTGTTCAGATAGAAATGATCCCTTTCCTGCAAGCGATTGGTAGCTTCGTTCAACCAATGCCTCCACCCAGAGCGGTCATTGGTCCTACCCCTCCCACATACCACTTGCGCAGAGGTCTTGTTTCGTCTTTCTACTCTACAGATACCGGGGACGGACCATAGACGTATTGGCAGCAAGAGAACCTTGTAACAAACGTGTCATTGCTTATAAACTGCGGAATTCTCTTAGAGCAGAAACTACGCAGGTTAATTGCCGGTGTCCATCCTTAATAAGTTTCACAATGTTCTCTACCTTCGTCTTCAATTATTGGATGTTTGTAAAAATAAAGAGAATTATCATACTACCACGAATTCGTAGCATAGATTAAACCATTTTAATGATCCCAAAGACTAAATATAATTTCAGCCTCCTATTTTTGTTGAAGACGAACTCAGATCCAAAAACTGAAAACATTTCAATTTTTCTGTCTTATGTATACTTAACTAACAATAGACAGAATCTTCTTCTTCTTCTTCTTCTTCACTTCAGGGATTAGGTTTAAAGCCTGTTCCGGTTTCACAGTGACTCCTTCCAACGTTTCTTTGGTCTTCCTTGGTCTCTTTTTTTCCTTTCGGTCTACTGTATATGTTAATATTCGTCTTTGAATTCGGTTGCTATCCATTCTTTCTAGATGTTCAATCCACTGCTCTCTAAAGCTACGAATCTTTTCTTCCAGTGATACCACGTTTAATTCATTTGTTATGTCGTCATTCTTAATTCTATCTACCATAGTGCAACCCTTGACCGATCTTAGGAACTTGCAATTTCTTTCTGTCATTACTTGTGAGAGTCTAGGTCTCTGATCCATATAACTGTACTGCTGTTACATTATATAACTTTGTGTCTTTTCTTGTTTTACCCTTCAGTGTTCTATTTATTGTACCACATATTTGTTGAAACATTGGAAGTTTGTTAGACAGAATCTAAGGCAGAATTTTTCGTTTTTTGTAGCCCTTATTGCCACATTGACGAACTGATAACGTAATTCAGGATCCCGTATTAATCGTAGCTTCTCTCATATTTTGCATTACGACTATGCCCCTCTAATATGGAAAACCTGAAATAACTAACGGTGTGGCCACAGTGTCAAATTAAACCTCGGTGTATAACCTCATGCTGAAGCAATTTACACCATAAATGTCAGGTGCAATCTATATGGTGTGGCTTTAATAGACAACGCCAACAATCTACTCCCCGCACTCGTCCAACGGCGATAAAGGTCGTCAAAAGACTGACACATTTCATATGCATTATTTCTGTGTATAAGCTTAAAACTCATTATTGGATAGTCACTTTAAAATGTTAATTCCAATCTTAATAACGTTCGTTTGAACAACATGCAGCTGAACTTGCACGATGCGTGAAATTCACAATTTTGAATTCGAATCCTGCTCAGAAAATAACAACACGTTTAATTTAAAGTACAGAATATCATATTCCGTGCAAGATGGTGTCTGCAAATGTAACTGTTTAATTAGCGTAAACTATTAATTATATTGTCTACTAAAAATGGATAATAAAATGACATATATTTTAAATTTTCATGTAACGTTTATTTATTCTGAGATCAAATGATAATATTAAATAAGTTATTTAATTGCTGATGCTTCTTGTAAACTGTCTCCCCATCTGTGTTTCTCCCTGAAGTTTGTCTCCATGTCTATTACCCTGCCAGTTTCTATCTGTCTCTTGTTGTCTCTCTCTTCATCGTTTGTCAGTTCGTCTCTGTCATTAGTATATCTGGCTATACGCCTCTCTTATGTCTATCGTTTGTTTGTCAGTCCCTCTGTCGTTTGTCATTCTCTGTCATTTATCTGTCTTTCTCTGTCATCTTCACTGTCACTTGTCTGTCTTTGTCTGTCACTTGTCTGTCTTTCCCTGTCAACCTCTCTGACACTTGTCAATCTTTCTCTGTCAACCGCTCTGTCACTTATCTGTCTTTCCCTGTCAACCTCTCTGTCACTTATCTGTCTTTCTCTGTCATATGTCTATCTTTCTCTGTCAACCTATCTCTCTTTCCCTTTCAATCTCTCTGACATTTGTCTGTCTTTCCCTGTCAACCTCTCTGCCACTTGTCTCTCTTTCTCTGTCAAACTCTCTGACACTTGTCAATCTTTCTCTGTCAACCTCTCTGTCACTTGTCAATCTTTCTCTGTCAACCCCTCTGTCACTTGTCTGTCTTTCCCTGTCAACCTCTCTGACACTTGTCAATCTTTCTTTGTCAACCTCTCTGTCACTTATCTATCTTTCTCTGTCATTGTTTCTGTCATTTGTCTATCTTTCTCTGTCAACCTGTCTCTCTTTCCCTGTCAACCTCTCTGACACTTGTCTGTCTTTCCCTGTCAACCTCTCTGCCACTTGTCTCTCTTTCTCTGTCAACCTCTCTGACACTTGTCAATCTTTCTCTGTCAACTTCTCTGTCACTTATCTGTCTTTCCCTGTCAACCTCTCTGTCACTTATCTGTCTTTCTCTGTCATTCTCTCTGTCACTTGTCTATCTTTCTCTGTTAACCTCTCTGTCACTTGTCTGTCTTTCCCTGTCAACCTCTCTGTCACTTATCTGTCTTTCTCTGTCATTCTCTCTGTCATTTATCTATCTTCCTCTGTTAACCTCTCTGTCACTTGTCTGTCTTTTTCTGCCAACCTATCTGTCACTTGTGTATCATTCTTTGCCAGTCTCTCTGTCATTTGTGTATCATTCTTTGCCAGTCTCTCTGTCATCTGTCTGTCTCCACCACTCTCTCTGTCTAGCGTTTTCCTGTCTGCCTCTGTCACTTGTCTATTTGTCTCTACCCGTCTTTTTCTCTATCGTTTTTCTTCTGCCTCTGTTATTTGTCTACTTTCCTCTATCCATCTCTCCCTGTATATCATTTATCTATCAGTCTACATCATTTATCTGCCTCTGCATCTCTATCTGTTGCGCCGCACTCGGGCTCTCTCTCTTTTCTATCTAATCGTCTAAACTTGTTAGTTGGAAAACAAGACAATTAAATAATAAACTAACCCTGCCATGAATCGTTATGATCAGGATGGTAATCTGCGTGTCGAGGTAGTCAAGTGATAACACACACTCACCATATAAAACACAACTATTTATGACAAGCGAAATAGATTCGTAGCACATAACATATACTGCTAACAGAGTAGCGTAGACCAAATCCAGCTAATTACTTTACATAAGTAGGTGCTTCCCCAC
Organism: Periplaneta americana; assembly: GCF_040183065.1. Lineage (NCBI taxonomy): Eukaryota > Metazoa > Arthropoda > Insecta > Blattodea > Blattidae > Periplaneta > Periplaneta americana. The sequence goes on along the minus strand of NC_091124.1, from coordinate 71,374,177 downwards.
GCTGGCATCCATCTTGTCATACAACCTTGACACAACCATCACTCAGCACACACATAGCCGTTACATACAAATTGGTCACCCCTCAAACGTTACACAACAATGGGTGCCTTCGTCGTGGATTCCATACTTTTTAAACTCGTTCTACTGCAATAACTAAATTAAACATAAGCCAAAAGCAACTCACTGAACTGATGATATATAGAGGTAGGCTTTTATTTATATCACAACTAGAAAAACGATTCACCAAATACAAATACCGACCAGTATTTCACCAGAGTTGACTGAACGCAAATCAGTCACGAAAATGATAGCAGCTCAAGCTAATAAGTACATCCCAAAACTCGCCGCTAGATTCCACCCGAATACCTTCTGCAATTCCCTCGCAGGATCCCGCACACCGAGTACTATACAACTTCTGGTAGACTTATCGAACCCAGTTCGATCCCCGGCCTACGTAGCAGCTCGTACTCTTCACCACACTCTCACTTGCCGGCACACCTCAAACCTTAGCGAGTCCTTCCACTGGACTAATATCTTCTGCGATACTTCACAGGATCCCACAACAGGGTGTACAATACAACTCCTGGTAAACTTATCGAACCCAGTTCGATCCCCGGCCTACGTAGGAGCTTGTATGTACCCTGTCACGCATCCGACCTCCATGAGCCCCTCCACTGGACTGACGCTACATTCGAGATGAAACTCGCTTCACAGACCAAATCTAAATCACGCCATCGTCTCGACCAATCAGCAAGCGCTATTATAAAATAATAATCGCTGCCCGGATCAAAAAATTACTGGCCCCTCGGAATCAAGTCATCATCGGTTATAGGAACAGAAACAGAGCATAAAAAAAAGTTGAGAGAAAAGCCATCTACGAGAAGTAAGAAGAACTAGATCAGAAAGAAAAAACTACAAGCCATCTATGAAGAGTTAGAATAATTAAAACTAACAGAGAAAAATATAAACATAGAAAAATCTAAAAGAAATAGAAAGGAAAAGAAAGATGTGCCGAAATATGAACGGCACACTGTCCATCTCTGTCATTTGTGTATCTTTCTTTGTCCGTCTCTCTGCCTGTCGTTTGTCTGTCTATGTCATATCTGCCTCTGCCCGCCTCTCATTCTATCATGTCTGTCTCTGTCCGTTTATCTTTCTATCTATTGTTTGTCTTTGTAATTTGTTTATCTATTTTTGTCCGTCTCTCGTTCTGTCTATCATTAGCCTGTCTCTCTCTGTCATTAGTTCATCAGTCTCTGTTCGTCCTGTTTTCTATGTGTAGTGAATCTCTCTATCATTCATCTATCTTTTTCAGTCTCTTTTTCTGTCTAGTTTGTCAGTCTCTTCGTTATTAGTGTATCTATCTGTCCGTGTCTCGTTTTACAGTTTGTCTCTCTTTCTCTATCCGTCTCTCTTCTGTCCGTCTCTCCTTTTCTGTCAGTCTGTCTTTTCGTCTCTGTGTTTTTCTGTTCGTCTCTGTTTCTCTATTCGTTTTTCATCCTCTGTCCGTCTCTTCTTCTGTCCGTCTCTTCTTTTGTCCGTCTCTCATTTTCTCTGCTCTTTTTCTCTGTCCGTCTCTCTTTTTCTCTGTCCGTTTGTCTTTCTATATATATATACACAAACACACACACACATATATATATATATATATATATATATATATATATATATATATATGTGTGTGTGTGTGTGTGTGTGTGTGTGTGTGTGTATATATATCGTTTATCACCCTCCACCTCTCGTTCTGTCTCTTTTGTCCTATGTTCCATCTCTCTCTCTTTCTCTCTCTCTCTCTCGTTTGTCACTCAGTCTTTTGTTAGTCACTCTCTCTGTCGATGGTGTGTTGAATAATTTTATCGATACAGCACTGTGTCACATCGAAAAGACGCTCTCTTTCGAGAAGCAGGTTGCTGTGTTGCGGTTTCTTTACAATCTGTTCATTCTATATGAAAATGAAATCATGTGACATTTTCCATTTAAATATTTAGAAATTTCCCCTCAGCTGTTATATTTTAACACCGTTATATTTCTTTTGGAAGATCATATTCGTTCCCGTTAAATCAAAAAATTATTGCTTTAATTAATAATTAATACATACAATTTTAAAAATTAATATTTCAATCAATAAACAAGCTCTAAATCCATTACGGGTTTCTCTTCAAAAAACACCGATTTCCTTTGGAATAAGTTCTCGGCATATTTATTTTTTTATTTTATTTTTTATTTAGAATTGACTCGTTTCCGTATTATATACAATAATACTATTTTTATCGGACTTGTTCCGCAGGCTGAAATTTGTAGGCGAATACAGTACGTTCATTAAAAACTTTTACAGCTAATACCGCACACGTTCCGGAATATCTGGATTATTTTTACGAAATTATCGGGTCAAGTGCATCTCGGGGCCCGCATCCAACATGGCTGCTGCTGCGTGACAGCCCGTATCTACAGGTGGAGTCACTCACCTTCACACGTGACTGGCATGCCCCAAGACGTGTCGCCTCGCTGTCAGGGTACAAATTATGCGCAATGATACGATTACATTCGCCCGGGAATGCTAATGAGAAGCCATACGGAACTTCGGTTTGTAATTTTGTTTGACAGAGACAAGTACTGAAAATAGTCTTCTCGTATTTGTGACTCTTACGTGTAAGAATTACCGAAGTATTACATACAAATAAAAATACAGAGAATCGCAAATACGAGTATATTAGTCTTCCGAACTAGTGCGAAGTGCGACAAGAAGAGAAAGCATTGTGATTCTATATATATATATATATATATATATATATATATATATATATATATATATATGCTTCCTCTTATCGCACTTCGCACTAGTTCGGAAGAATAATATATTTGCGAGTCTCTGTAAATGTACAGTAGTGGCAAAAAAAAAAAAAAAAAACCGGACCGACCCCTGTAGCTGATTTCAGACCTTTGTTCACAGTGACAGCACGATATATTGGTAACTAAGACTTTCGTGGTTCGAATCCTGCCTGGAAAGGAAACTTTTTTTGTTTCTTATTCAAATTTATTCTCAATTCTTTTCGAGTCCAGCGATATTTTACTACTTAATTAACTTATTATTCCCAGAACATGAATTTTACCAGCTTATTTTCTAATGGCTTTCGAAATGGGCTACGTCAGCAGTCGAAACTACAACAATTTCAATAGATTACTCGCTATCTTGTGAATGCGGGCGTGGCATGCGCAGTGGCTCATTTCGGGGACTTTGATTATTAAGTCGGTCAGATTTTTTTTGCCACTACTATACATACATATATTAGGGCAAATAAACTTCAGATTCTGTCTATAGCGACTTCTTAAAAAATAAAAAAATAAATAAAATAAATAAAAATCACAAGACAGATCTTTATATTCGATATAAATACACAATATGCGGCAAAACAAACGACACTGAAATGTCATTTAATTACGTTGGTACAATATGTGTTCGAAATATGTACCATCACGTGCCACACATTTTAACAATGTTTCTGAAGATTATTAAACATGTTGATGAACAAAGGTTGTTGTAAGGAAACTAAAAATTACTTCATTTTCTCGCGTAATTCTGGAATATTTGTAGGTGGATCATCTGACTTGAAAACAGATTCTTTCAACATGCCCCATACGTAGGCATCTGAGGTCGTGCCATCCCGGCATAGCTCAGTTGGAAAGAGCGCTCAGCGCGAAGACCTCGGAGGTCCCGGGTTCGATTCCCGGTGTCGAAACGAATTTTTTTTCAAAATTAATAGAATAATAAGTAGGCCTAGTGTATTAACTATTGCAATTTAAAAGATTTCCTTAAAAGTGACAGAATACGTCGTTTAGTAGGCCAACGACATAGTTCAGGTGGTAGACGCTTTTTGCATTCTGATTCGAAACTACACTTGGGCTTGGTTTCGTTTCTTGTTTGTGCTGATTATTTGGTTGTAATTTTCACAGGTTTTCCTAACAATAAAGCGAATGTGAGGCAGTCACATAGCTGATCTTCGGCCTCATCTAGCTAAATATCGTCTTGTTATCCCAATTTCCATCGATTTAAAACAGTAGTTGATAAGGTGTCGTTTTAAGACTACAAAAGTGACATTTTATGCAAAATTAATTCTGAAAGTAATTTTGTAATCAAAACATTTAAGCGGAACCTTTCTTTCTTTCTTTCTTTCTTTCTTTCTTTCTTTCTTTCTTTCTTTCTTTCTTTCTTTCTTTCTCTTAGTTTAACCTCTCCCTTTTAGGTTCTTTTGTACGACCCACGCCACACGGGCCTTACAGGGCCGCGACCTGTCGGGAGAGGAATTAATCTATGGATCACATACATAATTTTTTGACCACACAAGGACGTGGAGGGCCTCCCCGGATGAGGGATCAGCTCGATGCCAGGGCCACCTCCGATACAACACAAACATTTAAGACATTACACACAGCATTCACTTACACATATGAAAGGATTAAGGGAAGGATCGCCATCCATGGCCGGACTTTCAAGGGCTACAATCCCGGCATTTGTCTGGAAATAACTGAGGAAACCATGAAAAAACCCAGTTAGGATTGCGGGCCCCTGGGATCGAGCCCCGGACCTCCCGAATGCAAGGCCAGCCCTCTACCACGCCGCTAGCACGCTCGATTAAGCGGAACCTTATAGTCTGAGATAAAATTGTTCATTTTTATACAATACGATGAAGTCACTCGTGGTAGTCAGAATTGTAAATAGTTTTCCATGCGGTCAGTCTCTCTATATTCTCTTCTTTGTGCCTCAAAATTTTTTAGCGTTCCTTAGATGGAACGGCAAAACTGGGAGTGAGACAAGTGCTCAAGAGCCTTGGAGCTCACATATTCAGTTTATCTCTGCCCCAAACTCCCTTGTAAGGACGCGTTTTCGTGTACCTGTCAGTGTTTATCCTCCCATTTCCTCCATTCATTCATTCATTCATTCATTCATTCATTCATCTACCCACCCATCCATCCATCTATTCATTTATTGACTTGAGGCACAATGAAGAGAGAAATCCCTCATAATGGTGGATTTGCTGGGTACTCAAAATTCACAGTCACACGGTAATCCAATTGACTTCTCGTCGGAACGACAACTCACCTTGCCATTGCTCTTTCCGTGATTTCACTCGGACGCTAAGACAAATGTCGGGATTAGACCTGTAAGAAATGAGCCACGGACTTCATGTCTTCCATCCAAATGTTTCCCCTCCTCTTTTCAGCTTATTCTTTTATATAAATTATATACGTGCACGTTGTTCGTTGGAATCTCTCTTCTTCAGGCATTGGCTTTGCAATCGATCCTGATGTATGTCGAGCGGCCTAACCTCTCCAGATTCTTGCGTGTGCTCATAATATATACTGTTACAACACATTAGAATTCGGATTGCTCTACATATGCCTAACCTAATATATCCGCCAAATCTTCAAAATGAATTATATTCAAACGTACATTTATAACGAGAGAAATAAATAAACTGCTAGTCCACTGAAATAACGGTTTCAGCAGCTCAGTATCCGATTCTAATGAATGCACTGATTCTATAATTAACATGGAGGATTTTCCAATCAGATCAGGTTAATCATTATAAGGGTGGAGCCAGAGTATTGTAATGTGCAACCAGAGTAAATATTTTATGCCTCCATGTTAATCATAGAAACAGTACATTCATTAGAACCAGGTACCCAGATGCTGTAGCCATTAGGCCTTTATACTAGCAGCTTACTTGTTTTACACAGTGCGTGCGGTCAGAAGACTCGTGCATTGGATTGAAGAAAAAATTCCGATAATATATTACATCTGTATGCATAATATTGTTCTATCTATCTATCTATCTATCTATCTATCTATCTATCTATCTATCTATCTATCTATCTATCTATCTATCTATCTATCTATCTATCTATCTATCTATCTATCTATCTATCTATCTATCTATCTATCTATCTATCTATCTATCTATCTATCTATCTCTGTCTGTCTGTCTGTCTGTCTGTCTGTCTGTCTGTCTGTCTGTCTGTCTGTCTGTCTGTCTGTCTGTCTGTCTGTCTGTCTGTCTGTCTGTCTGTCTGTCTGTCTGTCTGTCCGTCCGTCCGTCCGTCCGTCTGTCTGTCCGTCTATCTATCTACTTATTTCCGCTGTGATTTCCACACAATTGACAATAAAATATTGTGTATATGAATATGAAATAAAATACACTATAGTGATAAAGTAAATATACTGTATTTTCTTATTTTAATTCAAGTGCCTCCATTTTGGTTGGATGATCGACCTTCTCTGCTTCGGCATGTGGACGTGAGGCCAACAGCCAGCTGGTCGGTCTGTAACCTAAAAGGGCTGTAGCACTACGGATTATTATTACCTATTATTATTATTATTATTATTATTATTATTATTATTATTTTTATATGATGATTATTACTGCATTCGTGTTGTGTTGTAGAGTATAGTATGGTAGCTATACAATATAAAATAGTACTATACTGTTATTAGCAGAGCTGGAAAATTAAGAAATAGTTCATAGGGTGTGTGTATATATATATATATATATATATATATATATATATATATATATGTATATATATATATATATACATATATATATATTGCTTGGTTACTTAACGACGCTGTATCAACTACGAGGCTATTTAGCGTCGATGCGATTGGTGATAGCGAGATGGTATTTTGCGAGAAGAGGCCGAGGATTCACCATAGATTACCTGATATTTGACTTACGGTTGGGGAAGACCTCAGAAGAAACCCAACTAGGTAATCAGCCCAAGCGGAAATCGATGTAGGAGACATTTTTGTTGTTACATATTATGTTGTCCATAAACCGCAGGCTCAGACTAGAGGCTCTTTAACTCCTGTGTATTCCCGGTGCTAACATACGGTTGCCAAATCTGGGCCCTGACAGAGAGGCAAAAGACGAACATCGAAATATGCTAAAGGAAAATGGAGAGGAAGATAGTTGGCGTTTCACTGAAAGACAAGGTCTCCAACACGGCACTGCAGAAAATTACAGCTTCTGAGAACATCACAGAAAAATCCCTCATAACGAAGTGGAAGTGGGGTGGTCATGTAGCAAGGCAGCAACAAGGCAGATGGGCGCGAGAAACCACCATGTGGGACCCGTACATAGGAAGGAGAACACAAGGCAGGCCAAGAAGAAGATGGGCAGATACATTCAAGCAGCAGCTGGGAGGGAACTGGTCAACCATCGCCCGCAACAGGAACGAGTGGAGAAACATAGTGAACAAACTCATATAGATCTAAAATTTGACAAAGTCTAGTGTATCTCACATAGTGAATGTGAATGTGAATATTGTTCACGCGAAATAGCTCATCATGTGAACCACACCAACCGAGCTTCCCCTCCTGTAGGAGGCCCTAGCCCTTCATGGGACACAGTGGCTTCATTCATTCATTCATTCATTCATTCATTCATTCATTCATTCATTCATTCATTCATTCATTCATTCATTCACACATTATTTATATACATAATACGTTCAGTTCATTGTCGTCAGTGGTATAGCAGTTACAGAGTCTAGGCTTGTTAAAATATATTGGTGGGACCTGTAATCACATCCCATAATTTATTAGAAGTAATGTCAAAGACAATCGACATGATAATCCTGGACAGGGACTCTGTGGTTAATGACTAAAGTATTAAAATACCGGCTTTGAAAGAAGAAATGTTTCATTAACATTGTCACGAGAAAATTAAAAAACTAAAACAAAAATTGAATCACACAAACCTGTTCATGTAATATTAATGAGGCCACCGGTTTGGCTCGGATCGTAGTGCGTTTGCCTCCTGATCCGAGTTACTCTCGGGTGTGGGTTCGATTTCCGTTTGAGCTCATTACCTGGTTTGGTTTTCTCTGAGGTATTCCTCAACCGCAAAGCGAATATCAGGGCCTCATCTCATCAAATACCATCTCGCTATCACGAATTCCATCAACACTAACTAACCCAGTAGTTGATGCAGCGTCGTTAAATAACCAAGTAAAAAATATTAATGGTTGGAAATATTGGTATCTTCATATTAAGGATGTGACTTCACGTGAAGTTGTATTAAATATAACGAAAAATGATATACGAATAGGCCTATCCATATTCTAGACCGGTTTTGTAACGAACTGGCTTCGGACAATGACTGACACCACGTCAAAACTAGTCAGCCAGGTAATGTTTATAATATTAACACGGTAAAGAAGTTATAACGTTTATCAGTAACTAAAATAAATTCCACGCAGTTTGTGAAAGTTGCGCGTCTTCGTCATTACTTTAACCATGGAAGATTGCTTTTATATTAAAGTCTTAATTAGTTCTCTCAACTTTGATGGATTTATGTCCACGGAATTTTAATTCTGACGCAGTGTATAGAAACGTAAGGTATATCCATATCTGTAAATACCGTTAAAAGGCTTTTGGTCAATTACGTTTCGTCCGCTTTCTTTTATTGTCCACTGACACATTTGTCCATTTCATGATTCGTCCATTAAGTTTTGTCCACTGACTATTTCGTCCACTATGGCAAAAAATATACCTAGATGACATGAAACATAATTCATTTGGTGAAAAAGTAATTTATTTAAATTTAAATATGTTGTTGAATGTACAGTAGTGGCAAAAAAAAATCGGACCGATCCTTGTAGCTGATTTCAGAGACTTGTTCACTCCAGAGCACGATGGACTAGTAACAAAGACTTTCGTGGTTCGAATCCTGCCTAGGAAGGAAACTTTGTTTTTGTTCCTTATTCAAATTTATTCCCAATACTTTTCGATTACAGCGATATTTTACTACTTAATTTACTTATTATTCCCAGAACATTAATTTTACCAGAAATCGAAAAGTTTTGAGAATAAATTTGAATGAGGAACAAAAAAGTTTTCTTCCCAGGCAGGATACGAACAACGAAAGTCTTAGTTACCAGTCTATCGTGCTCTGGAGTGAACAAGGCTCTGAAATCAGCTACAAGGATCGGTCCGGGTTTTTTTTTTTTTGCCGCTACTGTACATCTTTACTTTATATTAACTGAGTAGAATACAATGAAGTTTACAACTCCCAACTGTGAGTAAATATCAGCGGCTTACTCATCGCGTCACTTTTTTATAGTATGCTCAACACCGTAGGAAACAAGACAAAACAAAGCGGGTACATTAAACTTCTTTAAGATGAAAATAATTCTCCACTCCCTTATCGAATATTGAACCCGCGTTTGCAGAATTTTTATCAGCAACGTCACCAATTGAAGCACAGCGGAATACAACTAAATTTTATTTAATAGATTTCCAGTTTATTAGGCTTACTACTTCATTCTAAGAAGTTGCCATTAAATCTGTTGTCCCAATTTTGAAACACCGTAATTTGAGGACGGATCGTGATCTGTCTGGAGTATACGAGCAGTAATCGTGGACCTGCTCTCGGCGCCTCCTGGGTAACAAGTAGAGCTTGGGGCTACTTGTCTTTATTAGTATGATTGGATATTGGAAAAGTTCCGGTTATACCAGCATCTAACAAACGTAACATTGAATTCTGTGATTCTAAGTTACTCGTTCGTAAAATTACCAGTATTTCGGCTTGGCTGCTAGAAAATTTCATTAAGACTCGTTACTTGCAAGTAGGCCTTCTTTTCTTCAATCAGAGAAGTTTTAGTAGGTTGTCTAGAGTTATGGAGACCTAGCTGTTGATACTGAAATGTACATCATTCTTCAGATGGTGTGGTATTTCATGTTTTATTGAATACTGGTTCGTAGAGAGTTTCCACGATGAGCTTCAAACATTGAAAAGTGAATAAGTTAAGGAAACGTGGAATAAATTCGGACTTGAGATATATTTGCCTACATCTGTATCCGTTTACAAAGGAAACGAATAACAGACTTCAGTGAGGCTGGAAACAGATAGCATGTAATTTTCAGTTAGTGACCTGGGGTTCCATGAAACCATAAAGCCTACCGAATGTAGCTAAATGTTACGACTTATCAGTTATAAGACCCACCTCTCAAGATTTGTTATTATTATTATTATTATTATTATTATTATTATTATTATCATCATCATCATCATCATCATCATCATCATCATTATTATTATTATTATTATTATTATTATTATTATTGTTATTATTATTGTTATTCAGATCCTACATCATCTCGATGTTTTGGCCTTTCTTAGAACCAACACTAGACTCTCTCACATGGTGGATCTTCTTGACCCTGTAATCAGTATGATGCAGGGCCAGTGCAGAGATGTCGCAGGACGAGTACAAAACAAGGGACCAATATCCAATCCTATGGAATGAAGATAAATCTCCACCCACGCAGGGAATCGAAACAAGGACTACTAGTATGGAAAGTGCACATGCTATGCACTGAGCCATAGTAGTGGAAGAGTATTATTATTATTATTATTATTATTATTATTATTATTATTATTATTATTATTATTATTATTATTATTATTATTATTATTGATAAGATCTAAACTCCTTAACAGGAGGTCATTGTCCTACAGGGATATAAAAAGGCTTATCTTTTTCTTTTTGTTATTTTATTATTATTATTATTATTATTATTATTATTGTTATTGTTATTGTTATTATTATTATTATTATTATATTCCGAATCAATGACCACATGCTCGCACATTTTACATTAAAAAATTTGATCCTGTACCGGAAACAAAATGATCTGCTCATTGAACAATTCAGCAATATCAATATGAATTAAGGAACACCACATTCCCATTGTTATTTCTTTCTCTGGAGAAGGTATTTAATTTCTTTTTCTTTATTTCTCCAGTAGAACTTCTATTTGTGCATCCTGTGTGGTTCTGCATTATCGTTTATACCACATAGACCTATTGTACACTCCTTTAATGCTATTATTTTCAGTCTATTCCCCTACACTCGTTAGATTTCCTTGTTGCTCTGTTTCCCCATAATTTCTTGCTATGAATTCTTAGTTGACAACTATTCAAATATGAATTTAGACATTTGTAATTAAGGAATACAATATACTTTCGTATGGAATGTTTCTTACGTAAGAAGGTAAAACGAAGTAAGTGCCAAAGCATAGATTTTTAGGTTCTGGTTGAATCATATACAGGATTTTATGTTTATTTTGATGTCACTGCCGAATTGCAAGGATCGATAGTTGCGTATATTCTTCGATATTCAAAAGAAGTTATAAAGCTATACCTACAAAGTCGAACATTCATTTCATAAAAATGGATATTTTAGAATTACATACTACTTTGTGGCTTCTGAAGTAAGCTTTGTTGTGCAGGTACTCATTTCGTAATTTACATTAACCCTTAAAAGCCTGAATTATTTTTCGTCAAGTTTTTCGTTTTTTTCGTTATAGACTAAATAAATGGATGTAATTGAACACAACAATGCTTTTGTTTTCTATTGTTGAAGCGAATATGTGGAATTACAGGGAGTTACCATATGGTAACGCTAGGTCAGTATGTTGTCAAATCTTACAGAATGAGTTGTTGCCTTATAATAACATCTTTCAAGCAATTTATTGAACTTAACTGAACTTCAGCATACAAATAATATATTCATCACTCATTCAGTGTTCTGCCCAAGGTCAGATCTTTCACTGCAAACCCAGCATTCTCCAATGTTTCCTATCTTCTGCCTTCCTGTTTGTCTTCTCATATGATCCATATATCTTCATGTCGTCTATCATCTGATATCTTCTTCTGTTCCAAACTCTTCACCATTCACTCCCGTTCACCTTTCCTTCCAGTGCATCCTTCAGTAGGCAGTATCTTCTCAGCCAGTGACCCAACTAATTCTTTTTCCTCTTCCTAATCTGTTTCAGCATCATTCTTTCTTCACCCACTCTTTACAACACGGCTTCATTTCTTATTGTCTGTCCACTTAACATGTTGCATTCTTCTCCTTATTCACATTTCAAATGCATCTATTCGTTTCTCTTCACTTCATTGTAATGTCCACGTTTCTGCTCCACACAATACCACATTCCATACAAATAATACAAAAATAAGAAAATTACTTTCACAATACCTGAACAAATATACGTAATAGAATTATTGTCACAATATACTCGTATGAACAAAACACATGTTCGTAACATAAAGTTTTACATCAATTTTTTGTGCGATTTTCACATATTTCGGTAGTAAGGTAAAACATTTCTTATGATATGACAAAAAAACATGGGCTGCAGAGACCTACATCTAATTTTGAGAAAACAGCATGCCAGAAGGGCATTCTCACTAGCACATCGCTGTCTTTTGTCTCTGGGTATCGGAATCACTAATGTTCCATTCCATCCTCTCTTATATAATTAGATGTTCTGCGAGTGACGTCCAGAAAGTAAGTTTACCCGGAGCTGTTTACAGAAAGAAAACACAATTTCATGAAAGATTTATTGGAACAGATACTGCAATTGTTCAACTATGTTTCAACATATTTCCCACTGTAACTGAGACATTTGTCACACCATGGGATCAACTTCTGTCTCTCGTAGAAGTCTCCCTCCTGGAATCGGAACCAGTGTGTGACAGCCGTTTGCACCTCTCTGTTGATACCACAGTATCAAAAAGTCTCAATTCAGATGGAAATATGTTGAAAAAATAACTCAACAACTCCTGTATCTGTTCGAATAAATCTTTCCATAAAATTGTATTTTATTTCTGCAAACGGCCCCAGGGAAACTTACTTTTTGGACACGTCTCATAGCTCCAATATCGCTGTATTTGGAAGTAGATGGTCACCCCTAGCCTTTTGGGGTGCTCCCGACTTCTTCAAATCTCTCATTTGAATTCTAATTCATTCAATGGTAAGCCAGATCTTCTACTTGGCTGCCAAGCATTTTGTATAGCTACATCTAACTACCATGTGAAAATGGGCTGAAACAGTTTTACATAGATAAAGCGAATTTTTATAAAGAAAACAAAATTTGTCACATCTCTGTCTATTAAAAGTCACTCTCAGGAGAAATTGATTGAATTGTTGTAACATAATGTTTTATCCACTTACGTTTCCGTAATGGCACCATTTCCACACATTGCAATGTTGACGGTATCATTCTCTTTCTATCACAGATGACTCTTCAACTTCCTCTTCTTCTATGAAAGGAATATCATCTGGTCCACCTATTCTGTCGCTATTAACAAAAATAACTCCAGCTTCAGTACTCAGTTTCCTTCCACTTAGGTTGTCGAACATGTCACCCTCTACATCTGCAGAGTTCTCGTCAGATACAAAGTTGGGCTTTGGTGGCTGTATGTAGAATGCTCTAATTTTTCGTTTTCTAATTTCAAAAGTATCTCATGCACTTCCAAGCACCTGTTTGTAACATTCATTTTGTTACTTGTACTTTCCTGTAACTCCTCCAGCTTACTGTTAGTAGCAAGAGAGCACAAAGAATGAGTGACAACATATTAGCCTAGCGTTACCATATGGTAACGTAAGAAACAATGTATTATATCTACAACAATGTTGCGGATTGTAAACTTGTGCTTGATGTACACGAATACTCAATCAACAATAATTAAAATACCACAACAAACATTACAATCAAGTTAATCAAAGTAACAAAAAAAATGATCTTACTTCTTATTGCTCTCCAAAATTGCTGCTGAGAAAGCAACATCTAAATCGCGCAGCTGCTCTTGCCCAACTGGTATAATAAAATTGTGATTTCATAATGTAATAAGAGAGAACCAATCATGTAGCTTGGATTCACAAAGAAAAATTCCAGTTTTATTAATTAAGAACGTGTATGAAGCAAGTTATATTACTTTCTGCACTGCGTTACCATATGGTAACGCTAGGTTAAAATGGGTTAACTCAAGTACAGAGTTGTTACTGGTTTGGTTTACCGATCTACGGCATATGGACCGGCCGGCGCTAGTCTACCGTCTGCCGTCTACTCCGCTCCCCGATTCCTCGTCACGTTCGACGAGCCCGTGCATGTTGTGCAATTTTACGATTATTAGTTTCCTGTGACAAACTGCATATAAAGACTCTGTATTTGACTCTAGAAGAAAGTGTGTTTATGTAAAAGATGAATAATAAGTATGAATTGGCTTGCAGGGCCTGTAGAATACTCGACCACCGACGAAACAGCAATATATAAGTTGGTGAATAAATTTTTAGAACACTGGATCGGTGTTAAAAAAAAAAACAAAAAAAAAAAGCTTAGAAGTAAACCAGTTTTAAGTGACTATTCTTGAATGTTCGCCATAAAATTCGATGAAAAAATACCTCAGCAGACTAGCGTGTCTGCATCATCTGCAAGAAATACAACATGGTTATTATATCTTAAATCTTATCACTCTATCTAAATGTATGCTATAAAAGGAATTGTTCCATGTTTGCGAGTGTGTACTATCTAATCCACATACACTTCATGAACTAAAAGATAACATTAAGTTAAAAATTACAAGAATTTCAGTGGAAGCGATGGGGAGAGTGAACGAGAACATACAGGGTGAGTCAGGAGGAAATGTACATGGTGTGAGGGGTGATAATGTAGGTGATTCTGAACAAAAAACTTTATATGAACATATGCCCTGTTTATAACAGTATCTGACATCCATCTGTTTGAAAATCACGGGCGTCAGTCTAATATCTTTCATCAGCACTCATATCGGACGCAACCAAAACGAAATTAGGTAATAGTAGAAACAATGAAACGTATCCTGGGCGTTGGATCGGTCGTGGTAGTCATTTCTGGCCACCGAGATCACCCGACCTTACTTCATTTGGATTAGTATGTGTGGGGTTGGCTTAAGAGCGAAATCTACAAGCGCAAAGTGGAAACAAGGGAGAAACTTCTCGCTCGCAATTCACATGCTTGTGTTCAAGTAAAGAAATGTCCGAATCAGCTCAGATCAGCAGCACAGCAAATGTCTACAAGAATGCAAAGAGCATTGAAATTGACGGTGGACTTTTTGAACGTGCTCTGTAAAGAAAAGTACACAATTAAACAGAACATAAGGTAACAATGATTTAATTTACTATCACCTGCACTTCTCCCGTTCCTCATTGTTTGCATTGGTTTTCTCCGAAACCGTTAAGAACAGGACATATTATGTTCATACAAACTTTTCTGTTTAGAATGACCAATATTATCACTCCACAAACCATGTACCTTTCCTCCTGACTCACACTGTATTAACGCGATATTCCACTTGTGTGGGTAAAAAGATGGTCGAAATTTTAAGTATCTTTTATAAGCTATCTTAAGTTTTTTTTTTAATTCAATTCCGCTGTTCCGGTACTAATTCTGGCGGCCGTAACCAAACCGATAACAAGTCTGTAGCAGTCATAAGTTACTAAGTCCATTGACTGCGATGGATAGAAATATTCTTGAAGCAAACGTTTCAAAACATCCAGAAAACAGGCAGCAATAACTGTCTAGCCTCTGAATAGTGACTGTGTGAATTGAAATTGAGTAGCATTGCTTCTGTCTTTATCTCAATTGGCGACCTCTTCTATATGGCAAGAAAATTAAGAGAAGAATATTAAAATGAGAACTAACAATAATAATTATAAACGAAGTCACATGCACAGCGGATGCATTTTATCTTTCCACACTCGCGGAAAGTGGAGTAGGAACGGTAGTGTACAGCCCACGTTCGAGTGTGGAAAGATAAAATGAATATACAGGGACATCATTTTATTTTTACTAACATTTCTAATAATAACCTGGTTATATAATTTTCATTAGGTTTTTGTTTAATCAAAATACAGTACTGTATTAACAATAAGTGTTTTTATTCATAAAATGAGCTATCCATTCGGACGTACTAATTATGCAGTGTATATTACACTGTCTACAGCACATCAGCGTACAATATAGAGAATGAAGTTAAATTGAAAAATAATCATAATATGGATATTTAAACACATTTTTGAAAATGGTGGCCGTTCATTTCGATTCAAGCTTCAGTTCTTTTGAGCATATTATCGCAATAGGCTATAGACTATTGTACCTAATTCTAATTACCAGTTTCGTCCTTCATACTAGTAACTCATGTTGAAATAATTCTATACCTGCTCTATAAAAAAATACCTTAGTACTGTAAATTCAATTTTCACTTCTGCCCGATCCGAAAAGATGAAATTACTCAGATATGCTATGCACTGTCCGTCCAAGTGGTTTTGTCTCAAGGTCGTAGAAAGCAGAGGGGGGAAATCACGTGACAGTTAATTACTTAAAGAAACCCTTTTATTTAAGTTATTTTAAACAGTTGTATAATATTATGTAGCGTCCAATTCCTAACAGAAATTAATGTTTTCAGAAAAGACTTAAGACAGCTCAGCCACTAGCCTTTACAGGGGGCGAGCAGAAGCGGGTGGGAGAACCGGGATGCGATGTAGGCAAACGGACGACGATACCTGTGCGAAAATATGATTCAATATTGAAAGCTCTTTCGTTACTGGAAAACGCGAACATATTTCTGGAACCTACTATACTCACTAACTCAGTACTGTTTACTATGACCGTAAGGTGAATTTGACTGCATACGCGGCCTTGGTTCTGTGTGGAGAAGAGTTGGAAGTTTACTAGTAGAGGGGGTGGGAGTGATGTACATTAAAATACTCGGGTACATTAAAAATTGAAACAAAAATAAAATTATGTCCTGTACTATATTAATTGCATTCTAGCAGAAGTTTAAACCATCAAATTTGGACAACTCCAATACTGTTGCAATGAATAAAAATGCTTGTAATATATTGGTTCTCTCTTATTCAGTTTGAAATTCTTCGTTGTTTGCTCCTATATTTGGGCACGTGATCCTTGGAGACATTCTACTTTGTGATTGTTTTCAGCTCGATTAAATGTAGTCGTTGGTTGAAGGACGAGTGTTTTGGTCGTTGTCATTCCTGAGTCGCCAGATGATCCTGCTTCACGTCCTCCTGTCTGTCTTATGTAATTACTTATCCTATAACAATTCTCTTTTATGAAGAAAGTTGAGCAATTCTTTTCACGTCCCGCGGTACTTCAAACAAGGGATGATAATAAAGACGTGTATCCCCTCTCCGCCTCGCTGTAACTCCAAAGTTTGCCGCGTCATCAGTACAGAGACTTGCCCTGCAGGAACATGAAACTCATTTCGAACAGATTCTCCGCTATGGACGCACAGCGCCTTGCAAGAAGCCCACCGCTCTAGACCAGTGACGTCGAAGCAAACACCATCGTCTCTCTTGTATAACAAGAACCTGCAGGATGTGAATGGGCGGGACAGGAAGCTATCTGATATCGCAAGTCCAGGGGCAACGGCATAAGCTATCCAATAAACATCTCATTAAAGTAGGCCTAAGGTATAATAAAGTTTAATATATTGACTGACCTACAGGTTACTTACCGGTACTTATGGCTTTTAAGGAATCCGGAGGTTCATTGCCGCAGTCACATAAGCCCGCCATCGATCCCTATCCTATGCAAGATTAATCCAGTCTCTATCGTCAAATCCCACCTCCCTTAAATCCATTTTAATATTATCCTCCCATCTACGTCTCGACCTCCCCAACGGTCTTTTTCCCTCCGGCCTTCCAACTAACACTCTATATGCATTTCTGGATTCGCCCGTACATGCTACATGCCCTGCCCATCTCAAACGTCTGGATTTAATGTTCCTAATTATGTCAGGTGAAGAATGCAATGCTTGGAGTTTTGCGTTGTGTTACTTTCTCCATTCTCCTGTAACTTCATCCCTCTTAGCCCCAAATATTTTCCTAAAAACCTTATTCTAAAACACCCTTAATCTCTGTTCCTCTCTCAAAGTGGGAGTCCAAGTTTCACAACCATACAGAACAACCAGTAATATAACTGTTTTTTAAATTCTAACATTCTACAGGTTACAACAGCAAAACAAAAACACCTCGGCTGTAGTAAGTATACTGGAGTACCTCCTATATAACATCTAAATTATATTTTATATAAAGCAACGAATCACAGTTCAATGCAAAGAAATCAATTGAGAAGTGCACTGCAAGAGGGAGCTATGCCACAAAAGTCTGATCAGTGAAATTTCAAGTTTTTAGGCACTTCCTATCATCTGTTGCTCATTTCCCTAAACTATACAGATGTGGCAGTGCACGAGTCAATGCCAGAGCACTCTAATTCTAGTATATGACCCTTTTGTGTAATAGATTTATTTTTCTCACGTTATGCAGCGGACCCTTCAATTGTCGGAACACAACATTGAACCCTACGCACGAGAAACGTATCCTCATTCAATTACTACGATACACATTTCAGTTGTAAACTGACCATACCTCAGGCTTCACATCATTCATGACATAACAACAGTCTAAGCACAACTAACCTAATATCCTCATGCTGTTGTATAAATTCCTACCTTTAATTATAACGCCTTTCTCCAACCGCAAGCTCAGCGGTCTTCTTTTTTACACGCCTGGCACAGTTACGCGCGAAATCTCGCGCTGTTTTTACAGTAATATATTTTAGCCATGAAAATTTTTATAATTAATCAACCTAAATTGAATACAAGTGATATGATATATGATATGATACGATACGATACGATACGATACGATTTAAGTTAAGTTAGTGGGGTTTAAGAAGGACGCGTCAGCAACTATGGCTATTTGCGCCCTTATCTAAAATTGTTCACAAAACATAAAACACAAACAATACAATAACCAGAATGATCAAAAGAACTAAAAAAACTTTGTCACAGCAAAAACGAGGTACACAAATGCAGTTTCAACAGTGTGATTCTTAAAATTAATAAAAGTGAGCAGTTCTCAGATCCTAGGTAGTATTCGGAACGAACCAATAAAATAATAAAACTAAGGCCACAAGAGATAAATTGCATGGCGCATTTCAGAATAATAAAATTTTATAAAATATTCGGATATAAAAGGTTCGAAATGTCAAGATAGTTAAAAACATTATATTACACAACTGTAACCTCCGGATGTAAAGGATCCGGAGGATAAGTAAAAAGGGTCAATAAAAAATTAAATCACCCTATGATATAATATAATATGATATATTATATCATATGATACATGATATGATATGGTATGATATATGATATGATATGATATGATATGATATGATATGATATGATATGATATGATATGATATGATATGATATGATATGATATATATATAGCACAGTCTACTATATACAGTCACGAAGCTTGAGTTTTGAGGGTGCCAGAAACTGTGACGGTACTATTTTGCATTGCCTGTAATGAGGCGATATTAGCGATCCTAGTGGTGAGCAACTATCTAATGTTTGTATATTTACTACGTATTGAGCTTCGCGAATGTATATACTAGACTGTGTATATAGTGTGTGTGGTGTGTGATGTCCACAGTCTTACCCAATACTGACTCAGGATCATTTCCTAGGCCATGAGTTCCGATTGTAAAATGGTTATATTCAAACTTTTTTGTAAGCTCCTTCGATTTGAGCATAACCTTTTGAACCACTTTATTATCAGCCAGCAGGAAACAAATATTTGTGGATATGTGACGGAAACTTCAACGATTTTGATTCCCTTGTTCACGTGTCATTAGGCTTTAAAAGTGGTTTATTGTACGTTTAGAAACCCTGGACTCATTTCGGGGCAGCTGGAGATTGTAGGGTTAGGCGTAGTGAAATGGAAACTGTGTTAGTGCTGAAACGTCTCCCGGTGATCTTTGCGTTCGTTCAACTCGACACAATATTTGCCCTGCCCTCCCGCGGAGATTCGACGCGGTTCTTCCATTACGGCCCCTGCTGAGGTCCTCCAATCTATCAGGGCATAATCTGTTGGAATCCTTGGTCATTTCAGAATTAATGGTACCACTTAACGACGTCTACGTTACAGCTCATTATTATTTTGTTATTATTGTTGTAATCATCATCATCATCATCATCATCATCTTCATTTTTATCTTCATCTTCATCTCTAAGAACAAAATGAAAATGTTGTAGCTAAAATGTGCGATATATGTAGGGTTTCTAGAAACAACTGAAAAAATACAACAAACTCAGCACGGATTAAAATATATATATATATATATATATATATATATATATTTTCTATAGCCCTTAACCATATTTTCTTTGATCATATTAAAACATACAATTAAATCAAATTACATTTTACTATGAAAATGAAGTTGATAAAGAATAAATTGGCTGAAAAGAAATTGAAAATGCACTCCTTACAAAATATGTGTGATATTTTTTTTAATTTTACTTGGTTATTTAACGACGCTGTATCAACTGCGAGATTATTTAACGTCGATGGGATTGGTGATAACGAGATGATATTTTGGCGAGATGAAACCGAAGATTCACCATAGATTACCTGACATTTGCCTTATGGTTGAGAAAAACCTCGGAAAAACCTAACCTGGTAATCAGCCCAAGCGGGAATTGAACTCGCGCCCGATCGCAATTCCGGATCGGCAGGCAAGCGCCTTAGCCGACTTAGCTACACCGATGGCTTGTGTGATATCGTAAAATTACAAATGACATTTTCTTTCTATGCGTCCAGCATGATATGAGGTCATTGGTGATGATAAAGTAGGGAAAATATTGTGCCTTTTTTTTCCCCTTCCATCCTCCAGCGTACGCACGCAAACTTCCCCACTACATTCCCCTCCTTTGCTCTCCTGATGCCACCCATCTTTCCCCTTCCTGCAGTATATTTTCGATTATTCTCTGACTTCGGTTTCATTCACACCTTCACCTTCTGCTATTCACTATCGGTAAGTACTAGGCCTATTTGGGCATCAACCTTATTTCATCAATTTGCTTCCAGAAATTGAATCTTAGCGTTCTGTTCTCATTTAGTTTATATGGAATCCAAATTATTTTTAATCGTATATTTACTTCAGTTAATTTTACTTAAATGTAGGCCTATATCAGTCAGACAACTTTTTTGGCCTATCTGCTGGAGTTAATAAAGTTATGTACTGATTTTTTCGCATATTTTTTATGGAATGCGAATTCATTTTATTAGAATGTAGTTAATGTTATTTTCTCAAAAATGAGGTGTTTTTTTATATTTTCAGTGACGCTTTATATTATTAATTAAAACTGTCTACTATTTCATCATGTGTGTTTAATATAAGAAAATTTAAAACATTAACCTACCCTTTCGGGGCGTCGAGCGAAAAGTCACATGGACAAGTAACAACTTTCTTTGTTGTAATTTAGCCCATGTTTTCAAAAATAAAACATATACTTACATTATATTATATAATTATGTAATTTATTGCCTTACTTTGTAACAAGTTAGAGTGTTCTAGCCTATTGTTTAGGTCATAGAGTTTTTTTTTTAATTTAAACCTGAAAAAGTTCCTTTCATTTTTTCCACTAAATTATAGGTTGAGTTAAATGGTTGTTCCCATAGAAATATAGCGAAACAGGAACATATGCAAGGGGGGTACCGGGTTTGAACCCCCCCCCCTTGAACTTTAAAAAAAATACGTATTTATATTTCAGAATTTTTTTTTTTCACTCATAATCGTTTTACCTTTTCTAATTTGACACTATCAGAGTAACAAAATCTACATCAACATATGGCGTAGTCCTTCGACCCCACCTTCAATATAATCCATATGCTTCGTGCTGCGGCATGTTCGATTTGTAGCAATGCTATCTTTATTATGGAGAGACCTACCGCCTAGTACCGACTTTGTAATAAAATTAAACTAACACAATATTAAATTTAACTCGTTGAGAAACACATTGTAAAGTTCGTTTTGACAGTTCTGGAGTGCAGATGTTAATTATTGTGCATTGTCGATTTTAAACTCATTTTAAGAACGGTATTCACCAGTTCGTTAGAGTTCTGACTTTATTGTGAACCGGTTGTTTAACATTTTTTGCATTTAACAGTTCAGATTTGTAATATGAACTTCAAATTATCTCTCCGGGTTCTTTGATTATATATAAGCGGCCGCAAACTTCAATTTTACATTTTTTATATTGTTGCGAACGTTCTTCTTTGAACTAGTTTCACATCCTCCTGTGAAAACTCGGCTAATACTAATAATAATAATAATAATAATAATAATAATAATAATAATAATAGCAATAATAATATTATAATAATAGACAAAATTGTAATATCGATAATGTGAATTGTGAACAATTTTAATAATGATCCCCACCCTTGACAGAATTCTGCTTACGCCACTATAGCCAGTTATTTATTGCACGATTTATTCTTAATATACTAAAGACAATCGCTAATCCGACCCTCAGTAATCCGACCTCTCAATTATCCGGCCTTCTCCTAGCCTAGAGTACTTTCTATCAATTCTACTATAATAGTTTCTTGGGAAATTTGCACCTGTGCCATGTGCTATACTGTAGGTCTATTACTTATAAACGTAAGTATTTACAGTATATACGTTGAAGTATATACATACACACGCCGGCTAAGTGTAGAACAGTCTAGTTTTCATTTAGAAGTGCAAGTGGAGTAGTTGGCACAGCTTATAATATTAAATTTAATGATATTTTTATCACTCTTATTAATCCAACACTCTCGTTAATCCTGCACTACTCTGTGCAATAAATGACCGGATTAGTAAGAGTGTTCTGTATACATAGCATATATAAAGATTCGCTGTTCCAATGTATACAGCTGGCGCCAGCGTTTTTGATGTGTGTCCTAGTGCCCAGTTTGTGAGCATGTTGCTAATACAGCTGAGAACGGTACCACTTCTTATATACGACACATCAGCCATTTGTCAATCACAGTTGTCAGACTGACGCGGAAAAGGTAAAACACTCATACTTAACGTTCCCATTACTTATTTTACACGCCAAAAACGGTGACGCGGACTAAAGTACTACATTACCACGAACTAAACTGAACTGCATTAAATAGAATGTCAGCTGTATACTAATAATCTAACCTTGACGTTCCTTCAGTCTATTTATCTATCCATACTACGCAACACAAAACCTTCCCACTCTCGATCTGGGGAAATGTGTCCACGAATGTGATGGAAGCATTGCTTCCCTTTTTAAATATTAAATGAAAGATTTTTTTATGTGTGTGCGGACAAATTATTATTCGTTTTTTTATTATATTTCGTTATTGTGTGTTTATGTAATATTTCGACTCTGGATGCATTTGAACGCGGGTGTGATGTGAGATGTTAGCTTCCGACTATCTGCTTGTGACAATGTGTTGCTGGGAAGAAAAGGGAGATAGAGAGATACTGAAGCATAATACTTTCCTTTTCTTTAAACCTCTCATGGTATGTAACTTATGTATACATAGAGTATAAAAACAAATGAATAACATTAATTTAAACAAGAACGTTCACAATAATACAATAACACAAAACAAAAAGATAATACAAAAACATTAAATATTTTAAAATTGTATACTTACTTACTTACTTACATACTTAATGGATTTTAAGGAACCCGGAGGTTCATTGCCGCCCTCACATAAGCCCGCCATAGGTCCCTATCCTGAGCAAGATCAATCCAATCTCTATCATCATATCCCACCTCCCTCAAATCCATTTTAATATCTTCCTATCTACGTCTCGGCCTCCCCAAAGGTCTTTTTCCCTCCGGTCTCCCAACTAACACTCGAAATGCATCTGGATTCGCCCATACGTGCTACATGCCCTGCCCATCTCAAACGTCTAGATTTATGTCAGGTGAAGAATACAATGCGTGCAGTTCTGTGTTGTGTAACTTTCTCCATTCTCCTGTAACTTCATACCTCTTAGCCCCAAATATTTTCCTAAGAACTTCAGTCTCTGTTCCTCTCTCAAAGTGAGAGTCCAAGTTTCACAACCATACAGAACAACCGGTAATATAACTGTTTTATAAATTCTAACTTTAAAATTGTATACTATTAAACAAAATTTAAGATCTATATTAATATAATTAATCTAAACAAGTAGACGAGAAAGGGCAATTAATAATGTAAACAAAAAATACAATAATAAGTAATTATACAAAGACTGCAATCGACACATCTATAGTCCCGTCGCTCTAATTTCCGGCAGCCAATCGCGTTGCAGGTCGGCTACATTTAAACGTGTGCGTCTTGTGATTCGCTTATGAAGACGTTATTCATTTCTTAAAGCTCGATAAATACTTAATATAATCGCCCGCCATTTTGGCTCTTTCGTTGGCGTTCGCAGAAAGCACACGAAGATGTTATTTGCCGCTCAATTATTTGCTGAATTACAGTGCGTTTGATTTATTATCATAGGAGCTACGACATGATAATGTTTAACGGTGTGGCAAATAGATTCCTCGTATGGTAGCTCGGAAACGAAAGAATAAAAATGGCGAACGATACTACCTACTTAGACTTTATAGAGCCTTCACTTTCTAAGAAGTAAGCAAAGAGGAGGAGTCACGCCGGGAATAACAGCGTCGCGACTATAGTAACTTATTAATAATAAATTTCGTTGGACAAAAAGTGCGTTTCTAACTTAATTTTGAATTTCGATAGAGTTCGACAATCCCTTATGTCAATGGGTAGAGATTTCCAAAGACCAGGTAATGATACTGTATAGGAGGATGAATATATTGACGTTCTATGATGAGGGATAGAAAGAAATGCTTGATTCTGATTCCGTACTGTTGTGAGGAGTAGAGGTATTCAAGAGTTTAAATAGCAGTATCAGTGAATGCATGGTTCTTCGTTCCTTCAGGCGAACCCATAAGAGAATCTTGAGGGATGGTGTTACATGATCAAATTTGTGCATATTGCAGATGAATCTTATACACATATTATAAGCACGCTGCAATTTCATAACCTAATATATCGGTATTTAGAATTCTTTAAAAATATTAATACATTTTAAAGGAATGTATCACTTCTGAAAGGATTTCTTTGTTAATTAAATGTTAAGTGAAGGTTATGGGAATAGCTATTTAATAAGAATTGAAATTGAGTAGAGTAGACGAGGGTAATTGTAAACACTTTTCACTGATTTCAAATATATTTCAACATAACACAACCCTCAGTAACGGTAAGCATGACAAAGAAACATTGTGTTATTTTTAGATCTTTCTTTTCCCTGAAAATGGGTTTAAAATAATAAGGTTGACTTTTTCCATCTTTTAATTGTTAGTTTACATTTACCTCACCTGTTTACATTTACCCCTTTGAGAGGGGGGTAATTGTAAACACCAATTTTCGCACGGGCTATCAGACACTGAACATTTTTTGTCCTGTTTCAGAAGTGAGAGCTGTACTCCTTCCAACTCCAATTTTGGTCACTGGTACATTTCGTACTTTAACCTATGATATATGACGGATATAGGAACTCAGTACCTCTCCTGAGCTTCATGATAACTGTAGTTACTATTTTTCACATCTGTGACAACCCTCTCTAAATCCTTTACAGTGTAGTTGGGTGGGGATCCCTTTTATTACTGAAAAGTAATAAATGTAACCATAGTAACACATGTTTACAATTACCCCCAAGCAATTAAAACTATGGGGAAAATGTAAACACGTCATAATTTAATGAACCGAGGTTATGGGAGATCTCAAAACCAGTCTAATAAATGTTAACTGCTAAACATTAGGGCCTACTCATAAAAACAACATATTCTTAAAAAATAGCACTGTACCTTTACTTACAATGCCAAAAATATGAAAGTGAAGCAAAATTCTTTCTCAACTTTTTTGTAGACTTTTACAAAACATTCGTTCACAACTAAGCAGTTACTCCTATTTGGCACCAAACTACTTTGTAGGTTAGCCAACATGTTAATTTAAATATTCCCCCGAATTAAAATTTTTATATTGACAGTTTTGTATTTTTCACAGCATTTTTATACAATTACCCTCGTCTACCCCATATTTATTTGAAGTTCCAAGTTTACAAAGAAGTGTCAAGATATTAAAAATATATATTTAATTATCTGCAATGTAAGAAACAAACTTTAGTACTTATATTTGGGTGTGAGCCTATAGCAAATAATATTAAGTCTGTAGCTATTTCTTGCATATGATATTTCAAACACTGTAGTAATATTATTTTGAAGACAACAGGAGGATAATACTGTTGTAAAACACGTTTTACATTTAGTGTAAAACTTTGTGCCATCCTTGTGACATAGACTATTTTTCTTGTACATGTTATTGTTTAAAAAGAATATTCTTGCTTGTCAAAAGCAGCAGAAAAGGCAATTTTCAAAGCAATTCATAACACAAGACGTTTTCTGAACTTTCATGGAAATGCAATAATTCCGTTGTAGAATCTAGTTCATCTACTTGACAGTTACTGCGTGTAGGAAGAATATATAGAACAAGTGTTTTCACATATTATTCACACTTCAGAGTTTCTTGTCATATAATTTGTATTCATTGGCTGTCGCTGCAACGGTTCAAGTGACAATATTTGAAGAACAAAGAAAAACAAGTAGGCACGTGACTTGAGCGTTGTAGTCTTGAGTTCCTGATGGAAGAAACAAACTAACGCGTCACAGAAAGTCGCCGTCTTATCAGGACAGTTTTAAAATTTCACCATGTTATTTATTAGCGAAATTAACTGAATTAAGGGAAGCCGTACGTTAAAATTACCTCTAGACAAAAAATATTTTTAAGATTTTCATTTATTTTTTTATTTTTACTGTCTGACCTTCCAAGGTTTGCCTATAGACACAGAATAACACACAATTTACAATAAAGGTTGTACATGAATGGGCACATAAAAAATATATAGATAAAAATTTAAGATAAAAATACAGATTTTCAATCACAAATATATAATGAAACAATTATGTGGAGTATTTACCATATAGGTGATTTTTAAGATGGCGACTGAGTATTTAATTATGTTTTGGACAAACTCGTCCTGAATATCTTTGCCTAGTTTATATTTCCCTGTCCACGACACATAAAATTTAGGGACTGTTCCTCGGGACCCCAACAGCAGACCTGTCATTGTAATACTACAGTTTAGTATATGTATACAGTTGCGAAGCTCAATACTTACTAAATATGCAAACATAGACAGTTGAAATATGCATCCATAAATAGTTGCTAGCCACCAGGATCGCTACTATCGCCTCGTCACAGACTCTTTCCCTAGCAGACGATAAAATGTATTGTACTTTTGATATCGTGTTCTTTTGAAGAATTAACACCTTCCTTCCACTATTGAAATATGAAATACATAAGGTTTATATATTATTTTCATAAAGTATGTATTATATTTTATAAACCCACCTTCCTGGATCTTTTGGAAGAAGGATAACTCTGACCTCCTTTTCTTAGAATTTATAGTGCTACAAACGTCTCCTTGTTCCATATTATTATTCTTGTATTTTAGCCATTTACAGTTATTACAACCGATAACGAACATTTCACAGTTTACACAACTTTTCACAACAATGCGAAATACGGCACAGTCAATGCCTTTTCGATCTAGACCATGCCGTAATATATGTTCGGGTTTTCTATTTCAGTGTATGGAGCTCAGTGAATTATTATATTATAAGTTTATTGCGTATCATAGCTAAGTTTTATTTAGTGTAATGTGTCCATAAGTTCCCTTTACTTCTTGTTGCTTAATAGCCTATGTTGCAGAAATAATTACAAAACTGTGCTATTTTAATGTGAAGAGAATTTTACATGTTAACATAATCTTTCCGCATCAACATTTTAAGTTCAGAATGGAAGCTATTTTGAGGTTTAATAAAAAATAATTTATATTGTGATTTAATATAGCACATCTACCTTCTTTAATAAAGACAGAAAATTTACCATACCACTCCTTTGAAATTAGTGTACGTACGATTATTACTTCGTCTCTTAGGTAGTAGATAAATACAATAATTCAATACTCAATTGTAGTATTAAAATACAGACAAATTGAATGTGCGGAGTATCATACATGACATAATGCTTAATTATAATGTATAATTGCGAATTTAGGAGTATAAGATATAGTAAACATAACCTATAATATTTCCACATTAATGGCAGGGCATTGGAGACCACTAAAATTAGACAGAAAGGGGCAACTGGGCAGTAAACATAACCTATAATTTAATATATCTAAATATCCGTGCAGTTCAACTGAAAATTATTGAATCGTGTATAAATGAATGTACAAGAATTTCGCAATGTCTAATCGAAATAAAGGCAAGCATTACACATACGAACAACGTAATTTTTACACCAAAAATAATATTTCATCTTAACTCGCAAGAGATTTATGTCTGAAGTGTCTCCTAATCATTGTTTTAAATTTTATTAATGCAATTACACTACATTTTAGAGAAATATATGTTACTCTTCATGTATTCCAAATAATTTATATGGTTGAAACGCCGCCCTTCGTGATCAGGTTAAGCCAGTTACATGGTCTGCATTACGGCCTGTATTAGATCACGATGGCAGTGACACAGTCTATTGTTCCTAGTACTCACAGCGCTCCAAGCGTTTAGCAACTATCGCGAGATTTGCAAAAAATCATCCCAAGCTTCGCAACTGTACGAGTATATACTAAACTGTGGTAATACTCTGGACGTTGTATTTGTTACGGAAGCAAGGTATTGTTGACTCCTATATTTCTTTTTTCTCTTTATCAACAACCATAGGTTGTGTTTTCGATTATTCAAAGCGTATTGTAGGGTCGATTATCTCTGCTATAGATGTTTTCCTATTGATGGCGATGATGTCAATCCTCCGCTATCTTGATCAGCTAAACAATGAAATTCTTCGTAAACTTCCAAACCTTTGTTTCGGAGAGCAGTAGCATGAAGGGAACTAATGATGTTATGTCCCATTTCCCATTAAATTCTGAACGGTTTTACATATGAGTTATAGGATATGTTCCGACATACTGTATACTCCTGGTTCCCTTTAAATTATCTCGTGCAAAGGATCTTTAAATGTCGCGCCAGGTTATTAAGCGCTTGTTTCCCTAACCAACATTTTTGGTACTTTAGATACATTTATCTCAGACAATATTAAGCCTATCGTTGTGATTATTATATTTAAATGGATAACTATGCCAATATGTGCCATTTTCGAAAAAAAAAATCTTTGTGAAAATTGGCCTACATGAAAGAAAATTAATATCAATTAGGTATTTTTGTTGCCCAGAAACTTTAAACTGCACTACTTTATTAATATATTATTATATGTATTTAGAAGTTTCATGCTAATTGCTTTAGTATTATATATATATATATATATATATATATATATATAGGTTCCTAATATGTTAATTATGTATATTTAATTGATGTATAATTTGTTTATATGTTGCTAGTCATCGATGTATGCAATTGAGGGGGAACAATCTGGTCATTCTAGCCCATTATCTTCTGGCTTAGTTGCCTCATGAGTGATATTTTATTGATATCACATTATGAGGTTCCAACCTGTCTTCGGACAGTTGACTAAGGCCGTATCTCAAAGTTCAAGTCTAGTCTATACACTAATGACCAGCAACTAGCTGACATAAACTACACACTAGGGAGTTTGGACGGACATACAGTAAAGCTTCTCGTTTAGACACAGTGAAAACGTAAACAAAGTGCTGTGGGAGGAGAAAGAGCTGACGATAAACACGAGGGATGCACAGAGTTTTAGTTAAAACTTTTATGGCGGAGGATTAATTGAAATTATATTTTCCAAAAAAACACAAAACAAAAGAACACAAATTGAATAACACTATCATATAGACATTTTAACAAGAAAGCAATTGTAACGTTGAAATAATTCAATATAACAAATCAAATTTGCTATTTATGTGATGTTGCCTTCAAGCAGAATTTTTACGGTCATGAATTTCATCTCTGTATGACTAACATAATATCACTGTCTTCTGTGGCCGAATGAACAAAACTACAGTATATTGGTCTGAAGTGTGAGGTACAGTGCCTGAATAAATTGAACTTTGAGAAGGGATAAATACGTTTAGGAAGTAGTGTTGTCCCCAGACCTAAATGCAATTGAACATGACTGGGATTTGCTTCAGAGGCAACTTGACAACCATCTACCACACCCAGCTACCATCAGAGAACTTGCAGAGATACTACCCATAGCGTTCAATGAAATACCACAAGACCATATTGATAATTGCATTCGAAGCATGCTAGAGAGATGTCACGCTGTTGCAAATGTCAGAGGAAGTAAAGCTCGTTACTAATGTAACAAAAACCTGTCAATCTTGTTCTTATTGGGAAGCTTATGTACAACATATAAATATCTGTAATACTCTTCTTCAGGTTGATGACTGCCATCTCCACAATGTTAGGGACCTTGTAAGCGAAAAAGTTTCTGCTCTGTCAACATTGAATATCACAACTATTGATGCTATCAACTGGTCAGGTCGTAAAATTCGTAAACACTTAAGAAATGACGCATTCCAAACTTGGACAAGCCATACCTTGCGTGGTAAAGGGGTTATTGTTTATAGTGATCTCTCCAAGGCTAACTCATGAGTAAGTAATCGAAAGGGCCTATTATCCTCAGAATGGACCAATGCTTTAAAAATGTCAAGCAATATTTCGGCGGTTCGCGCAATACCGAGCAGAACTCTAAGCACAACCCGCTGCCGTCATCCAGACTGTAGTAAGCTTGAAACACTTGGACACGTGCTTGGACAATGCCCTAAAGGCGAGCTGCTGATCAGTGCTCGACATCATCTTGTACGACATGCTTTGGCGACATCGTTAAAAACTTTAAATTTGGAGATTCATGAGGAAGTACATTGTGTATCATCAGATGGTTGTTTTAGACGGGCAGACATTATTGCTATTAACCGACGCTTAAAACGGGCTCTTGTTCTTGACCCTACTATCCGTTTCGAAAGAAACCTAAATCAGGCCACCGAAATTGATATTGAGAAGAAGTCTATATATGAACCTTGTCTGCCGTATCTTTCTCAAAAGTACAACGTCCCTCTTAAAGAATGGTCTGTCATTGGTTTGCTGTTTGGCAGTAGAGGTTTAATTACAAAATTTACATGGAATTATCTTAAGGAGCTTCACATTCCTTTTGATTATGTAATGCCTATTCTTATAAATATCATCAAGGATTCTCTTCAAATATTACATCATCATCTCTATTTCAATTAGTCCACTTATATTTGCCTCCAAAAATTAACTTTCTTTTTTCTTTAATGTATCACATCACATTATATTGTACATGTTTATTGTATTCAGGACCCTTGTGGTCACTCAAATTCTTTGAGCTGATGTCTATATATACTTAACACATATCTATCCCACTTTTATCCCTGGTTCTTTTTTTCTTTGTTTGGTAGTATTGGTAGTATTGAGTAAAAAATATCCTATAATTTTTCTTTGTTTGGTAGTATTGGTAGTATTGAGTAACAAATATCCTATAAAACGTTCAACTTAGTGTTTTTATTCAATTAATGTATATGTAAGAATAAATAACAGGTGATTAAGATTTTTTATTTTGATTGGAATATTCCTATTCATTTTTGAGTAGTTTGTAATATGTAGTCTAAGAACATAACGATTAAAAATACCTCTTTCTATAACTTTAGGGATTTCAACATCTTCAAACGTTCATCCGTGGCCTCGTGTCTTGCTTTGTAGTGTCTTCTATGTTATATTTGCTTGCTATAATAATTATATTACACAGTAGACATGTTGTACGGTCTTTATTTTATAGACATAAAGTACCAGAGGTAGTGTATCAAGTGCAAGAACTGTATCAAGTTTTGTAGTAGTAATAATAATAATAATAATAATAATAATAATAATCCCTAATAATTAGTGTATCAATCTTTGCGTCTGTAACAGTTGTGCAGCATGATTATTCGTTTTATTATATTTTCTGTGACGTTATCTCTGTACTAATATTGTTATTAATCTACTGCTATATCAATAATATTTTGTAAAACGTTTCTACATTGTCGCAATATATAGGCGGAACACTATGTATGGACCTATCACATTATATATGTGGTAAATCAAATATTGAATAATTATTAATTAGCAATAATAACTGTATATCGAAGTTTTTCATACTATTTTATTTATAACTTCATGTTCCTGTTTTGGTGCGTTCCATTGACTGTTACATTAAACGTTTGTCATAAACGCAGAAAATAAAGCCTTATTTTTACCGTGTGAGCAAAACATATGTGTATCTTACCTGTCGCCTTCCATACAAGATAAGGCATGTCGGTGAGATGACCTTGTACTTTGCTTCTATTTATTACGAGCGTATCACGACCGATCGTATCTCACTCGAGGGTGCGACACTCGACCGAGTTCAAGCGAGCGATTTAACTCCAATGCAGCACTCTGTAAAGTACCTATCATGCTGCCCAGTCAAGACACGGAGCAAACAGCGCGTACACAACACGCCGAATGTGCTCTCATGCCGATCCCTTTTATAGACAAATGTTTGGGGACTCTAGCGAGGGAATCATAATGCATCAAATATAATGGATATCGATACTTTTAGCAAATAGATTACACGTTTTCGTAACCTTCATATCATACAATAAAAAGACTTTGAGTCTTTTGTATAGCGATGTATTCCAACTACTGAACTGTTTGTATTCGGTATCTGTGAATGCATTATGTTTGCCGCTAATTTAATCTATACTAATAATAAATCTGTAGCCAAACTTTTTCTGATAATTTTCGATTTTCCAAAAATAATTGGTGTTAACATGTATAATTAACCATCCTGAAACCGAAAATTGCTTTTCTGAAAATTTTGTTTGTATGTCTGTCTGTCTATCTGGATGTTTGTTAACTTTTCACGCGATAATGGCTGAACCGATTTATATGAAAATTGGAATATAAATTAAGTTCGTTGTAACTTAGATTTTAGGCTATATGGCATTCAAAATACTTCATTTAAAATGGGGGTTATAAGGGTGCCTGAATAAAATAAATCGAAATATCTCACTTATTTTTTATTTTCGTGGAAAATATTACATAACAAAAGTTTCTTTAAAACTAATTTCCGATAAGGTTTACTCTATACAAAATTTTGATAGGACTGATATTTAATGAGGTAAATGAGGTTTAAAATTACAATAACAACGCCATCTAAGGCGCTGTACTGAAATAAAAACAAACGATTTCGTCTATAAGGGGCCTTGGACAACAACACTCGAAAGCTATTAAACATAGCTTAAGAGAATGTTTCTGTGTTTGTATGCAGTAATATCGGAAGCTAATTAATTGTTTAATTATTATTTCACCATTGGAAAGTGCAGTTTCTCTAAATGGACATAATTCTACAATGTTATTACAGTAATTTCTGAAACATATAGCAAGTAATATAAAGTATACACATTAAAACTAAATGATATGTCAATCTTCATTAAACTATGGTTACATGTAATAACAGGAAACATGTTAAAGGAATTGTCATTGCACCAAATGATTGCTCTCTGGATCAAAATGACCGCATTTTAATTATTTAAATACAATTTAAATTAGCATAGTGCAAGAGGCAATTCAATACCAAAAGAACTGGCAAGAGCATGTCAACCGAATGTCCCCTGACAGACTACCGCAGCAAGCTTTCTTTTATAAACCGAATGGAAGACGGGATATAGGACGGCCGAGAACGTGATGGAAAGACCAGTTTCAAGAATAATGTCTTTGGCGCGGAACGGGATAAACCCCAATCCTTGGAAAGGCAGAAGAAGAAGAACAATTTAAATTAAGTAACATATTAAACGATTTATTCTTCTATCAAACACGAATCTTCCCTGGATCAAATGTCCTATTTTAATTATGTAATTACTTTATATTTATTTCTAACGGGTGCAGCGGAGCGCACGGGTACGGTTAGTTATATTAAATAATTGAATATGGCAAATATAAATTACATATAAGTAACCTTTTTCAAAGCAGAGGAGTTCACAATGTCATCTGCCCACACTTGGAATAGCTCTCTCTGAGGTCACTCCACGTGTTCCACGTGTATTCTCCACATTGGTTTTGTTGCTACTATATGGACCTAATCAGCAATTGCGTTACGCATCCCAGGCTGGGAATATCGTGGCTTGATTGAACGTCTGATGGAAACAAGAGAACTTGGATTACAAAGCAAAAAAACTGGGACAGAGTTGTATAGTCTCTACACAACATGAATGCAGGAAATAATGCCCCTCGTGCGTAACTTTTACTGTGCTATTTTGAGTTCACACCTCAGAAGTTAATGATAAATGAATGACTACAATGCATATCAACCACAGAAGGTACTGCAATTCATCTTCTCTTTTACTCGTACTCACGTTCATAAGTATGTTGGTATTTACTTGCTTGTTTATTTATTTGTTTACTTTTTTATTTATGTATTCATGTATTTATTTATATATTTATTTAGTTATTTACTTATTTAATTAATTAATTTATTTATTTTTCTTAATTTTCGTTCTTCCATCTGTCACTAGGGTTTTTATTTTAATCCAATTCGAAAAAAGTTCATTTAGATATCCTTATCAATATCCTTAGTTCCTCTCTTTTATCAGAAGTCTTTCTTCCCACTCTATCCTTATCTACATTTCTTTGATTCGTTCCTTCCACTTTCCTTCCCCATTTTTAGCCTTGTATTTTTCTTACCGGTATTTTATTTCCCTGTAATTCTTTAATCTATCTTTTTTTGTTTTCATTCCTTTGTAACTCTCCCTTTGTATATCAATTGCTCTCCCATTTTACAAGTTTTAGCTCCTTTTTTAAATTCCTTCCTTCCATTTCTCTCGTATTCTTCCTCTTTCATTTCCTTCGCCTTCTTTCTTTTCTCTTTCTTTATTTTTCTTTTTTTTCCTTCTTTCTGTCCTTCTTCCACTGCTTTCTTCCTTCCCGCTCCTACATTTCTCTTCCTTTCTTTCTACCAGCTCATCCATTTCTTTCTTTCTTTCTTTCTTTCTTTCTTTGTTTCTTTCTTTCTTTCTAGATAGGTAGGTGGATGGATGGATGGATGGATGGATGGATTGATGGATGGATGGATGGATGGATGGGTAGGTAGGTAGATAGAAAGATAGGTATGCGTATAGGTATAGATATAGATATAGAGATATAGATAGAGTTATAGAGAGATAGAGATATAGATATAGATAGATAGGTAGATATAGATAGATAGAAATATAGATATAGATAGATAGGTAGATATATATATATAGATATAGATATAGATATAGAGAGATGGAGATAGATGGAAGGAGATGGAGATATGGAGAGAGATATGGAGAGAGAGATAGGTTGAGAGAGAGATAGATTGAGAGAGAGATAGATGGAGAGAGAGATAGAGGGATAGAGAGACAGAGATATAGAGAGATATAGATATAGAGATATAGATATAGATATATATATAGAGGTAGAGAGATAGATATAGATATAGAGATATAGATATAGAGAGATATAGATATAGATATAGATAGACAGACAGACAGACAGATAGATAAGCTACTCTGCCAAGACGTTGCCACCTGCTCGCGTTGTGCAATGCTTGAATTCAGAGGTTTTCAAAATTACTTAAAGTTGCACGAAAACCGTGCACGCTATTGAAATACGCCAGAGGGATAAATTATTATTTATTAGAGTTCCTATCGATGTGGACAAAAATCACGATCCTACTCGCAATAGTTACGGAATAAGAGATTGTTAAACATTTGAAAAAAAAACATTCGAAAAAACTACGAACATTCCACCAATATGATATAATTTTTTGTTACACACAACTTGAGCTATTCGCTCTGGAAATCTGCAAGGCTATTTCACTTCCATCCTGTAATTGGAAGGATTGCAGAGTGGACTTTACAGTTTTATTTTATGTATTATAAACAAATTGCTTTATTTTTAAATTATTAAAAATTATTGAGCATAAAAGTGTTAAATTTAACACAAATTTATCTTTCTTTGCACGAACATTAAAACAAGTTTAATGCGAATTTATAGAGTAGGACGTTGCACGTCTTCCGAGCCTGGAGGCTACACACTTAATTATCCTTAACTACGAGAAAGACCAACAGAGAAGGAAAAGTCATAAGTGACGTAACTAAAAATACTGATATTAATCCGAAATTAGTATAACCTCTGTCACAAGGAGACAACGAAGATCAAATGAAGCTCTGCTTGCACTTTTTTAACGTGGCAGTATAATAAGATAATAATAACGTTTAAAGAGCTTCATCTTTGAACGCGATCATGATGATAAAGAAGCATTTTTTCTGTAGAATTTGTAACGAAAAAGAAAAATTGTGAAAGGAAACGATTGGAAAAAGGCGGTAAAATGACTGGAAAACAAGATTACGATTAATTAGACGAACTCCAAAACTTGGCGGTAGATGACTTGAGTTATATACAAAATAGTTCCTAAAAATTATGAGCATATTTATTAACGAACTCCAACTCACATTTTATTTGTCCTATAAAAGTGCTCATTTATTACTATAATAAATTTTTAGAGCTGCCTTTATATTACTTTCTTCAAACGAACGAGCAAGCAGAATGTCCCTTTTCTTCTTACTATATGGACTTGGCTCTCGAATTTATAGTTGTCGCCTATACTTTATAAATCAATGATAACGCCTTATTAATAGTTGTTAGATCCTGTATAGGGAACGAATGCAGAATTTAAAGCAAAACCGCACCAATAAAAGTGACTTTATGCGCGACAGAAAGCACTACAAAGCCAAATAATTTGCTGTATTTTATGTAATAAAATTAGGAAATTTAAAAATGTTTCAGCACATGCCGGAAGTAAAGCACTATTATATTTGTGAACCAAATTAGTGCTGCTACTCGAATTTTGGCAAGAGAATGGTACAATTTATAAATCACTTTCTACGTAATGAAAAATTCTATATTAAATACAGTATGCGCCCAAACAAATAGCAAACTACAGGTAAGTAAAGAGCTTTAAAAAACTGGAACATAAATATACAGGATGCAAGTAATATAAGTGCCCAGATTTGAACAGGTTATTCTTTAGATGGAATATAAATAAGTTCAAATAATCTTTTTGTGAATACCTACTTTTATAAAAGAAAGCACTCTAAGAAAAAAATTATCGAAGAAACGGTCGATCGTGTACGAACTTCATTGCATTCAACTGGAGCCCAAGAAAGTCCATTAGGCATTCTTGGGATGTTTGCCTGGTTGTGGAATCAAGGATCCTGTCTCTTTAAGAATTCTATCCCACTGCAAAATTGATTTCTACGTAAGTAGGTGGATCCACGTTGATTTCTAGATGAAATCGGCTTCGAATTCTGGTAAAATTTAAATTAAAAGGGTTCAGAGCCATAGTGGGCCAAGCGCCATTTATTAAAAACAGAGAAAGCAAGGTTAAAGTTAAGTGAGTACCATAGTTCAATAAAGATTGACATATCATTTAGTTTGAATGTGTATACTTTATATTATTTACTATATGTTTCCATTGAATTATGGTAATAACTTCATTTTAACCTTTTTTTTCTATGGTTTTAGTAAATGTCGCTTGGCCCACTATGGTTCTGAACCCTTCAATTCAGCAAGCAAAAGTACGTACTTCACTTTTTGCTATGGTGTCCATATTTCACGTTCAATTAAAATGTTTAATGTTGACTATTAGCAATTCGTGACGTAAATCTCAATGATAAATCGTAAATTTTGTTTTCTTAAATTTTCTTGCTTTGTTGTATAGATATCTAGCATTGTTGTTATAAAATA
This sequence comes from Periplaneta americana, assembly GCF_040183065.1. NCBI lineage: Eukaryota > Metazoa > Arthropoda > Insecta > Blattodea > Blattidae > Periplaneta > Periplaneta americana. Next base: position 71,336,534 of record NC_091124.1, on the reverse strand, counting down.
AAATCTTGGAGAGTTTCTGCACCCTGTGCCAAACATATAATAATAAAATATCCTTTTTTTAATAAAAGATGAACAATTATTTCTTGATACCTCTAGCCCGGACACAATATATGTGTGTTTATATATACACGTTGAACACTTTTCAATTATTTTCTGTTCAATATTCATAACGTTCACGTAGATTCTCAAACATATTTGCAAATATATGTTGATAGATTTTCTGAAAGAAAGCCATTATATTTCCCCGCAATTCCAAATATTTTGTTTCTCCATGGAGACAGGCATCGGGTGTGTGAAGGTCAGGAGAACGCGATGGATAAGGAAAATGTGTTCCATGAGAACTTGTATGTTCTCCAAACTGTTCCTGGAACAAAGCGAGTTTTTTTTATGGACATTTGGCAGATGAGAACGCTTCCTGTACGGCTTGTGAAGCATTTCACGGAAGCCTTTTGAAAAATGCTTCAGACTTCGGCCATTTGCACATCCAAGTCTGTATGGATAGAAATAATGTTCAATAACCAATTAATTAATTATACTAACAATTTCATGTTAAATAGTCGCGATAAGATTAATATGTCAAAACGAATATAAATAGGCCTAAATTAATTAATTTAAAAAATAAAATGAATGAATGAATTAATTAATTAGTTTCCTCTGTTTCGAAATCTTAATAAAATTGCAGCACTAATTGTAGCACTGAATCTTCAATTCATTCATTCATTCATTCATTCATTTAGTGTTCTGCGTAAGGGTAGGTTTTCACTGCAAACCCAGCTTTTCTCCAGTCTTTCCTATTTTCTGCCTTCCTCTTTATTTGCTCATAGCCTATGATCCATATATCTTAATATCGTCTATCATCTGATATTTTTCTTCTATCTCGAACTCTTCTCCCGTTCACCATTATTTCTAGTGCATCCTTCAATAGGCAGTTTCTTCTCAGCCAACCAATTCCTTTTCCTCTTTCTGATCAGTTTCAGCATCATTCTTTCTTCACCCATTCTTTCCAACGCAGCTTCTTTTCTTACTCTGTCTACTTCACACGTTCCATTCTTCTCCATATCCACATTTCAAATGCTTCTATTAGCTTCTCTTCACTTCGCCGTAATGTCAATGTTTCTGACCTATACAATGCCATAGTCCATACAAAGTACTTCACTAGTCTCTTCCCCTTAGTTCTTTTTCCAGAGATCCGCAGAAGATTCTTCTTTTTTCTATTAAAAGCTTCCTTGGCCATTGCTATCCTCATTTTGACTTCCTGGCAGCAGCTCGTGTTACTGCTTATAGTATACCCCAAGTATTTGAAGCTGTCCACTTGCTCTACTGCCTCATTTAGAATTCGCAAGTTTATCTTCTGTATTTTTCGTCTTACTTGCATTTATCTTCATCCCATACTGCTCACAGCTGTCATTTAGCTCCAGTAGCATATCCCTTAGTATCATTTCCTCTTCTGCTAACAACGCCGTATCATCGGCAAATCTTATGCACTTTATCCTTATTCCTCCTATTATCACTCCTCCCATGTTCCGAAAACATTTCTTCACTAAATCCTCCAAGAAGATGTTGAACAGGAAAGGTGATAAAGGACATCCTTGACGTACTCCTATCCCAATTTCACTTCCTTCTGACATTTGTTCTCCTATCCTGACTTCTACTCGAATCTTCAATATAATATCTAAATGTCCTGGAAATAAATAACTTGATTACAGGCAAATATGCGCAATAGTAATCGACACTTTCAGTACAGTTTGTTTTAGCGCATGCTGTTACACCGTGCAAAGTGAAGTAAGACCTTTTTCTAAAATATTATTCTCGGCAACTTGAATTTAAATTATTTTTCTCATGACACCCAAGTTTTGTTGCCGTACAGCACTGTTGACATGGCTACCAATTTATATAACTTCATTCTTGGAAATTTTCCAGTCTTATTTTTGTTTTGCATTCTCTGAATGTTGCCACATATTGCCTGAAATTTCTCTCTTACATCATTGTATATTACATTACTAATATGTACGCGAACGAAGTCTTGACACCAAAACGTCAACACCTGTGGAGTAACGGTCAGCACGTCTAGCCGCGAAACCAGGTGGCCCGGGTTCGAATCCCGGTCGGGGCAAGTTACCTGGTTGAGGTTTTTTCCGGGGTTTTCCCTCGACCCAATACGAGCAAATGCTGGGTAACTTTCGGTGCTGGACTCCGGATTCATTTCACCGGCATTATCACCTTCATTTCATTCAGACGCTAAATAACTTAGATGTTGATAAAGCGTCTTAAAATAACCCAATAAAACAAAAAAAAAGACACCAAAACAGCCTAGAGGCGGCTACAGGTTTAAGAAACACTGACTATAGGATAACGTCAGTTTACTTTACTGATATACCTTCATGTTCGTATGAAAAATGTCGCATTAAGGGAGCTCTGTTCATTCCAACTTCAATGGGTAGGGATTTTGTATTGTTTGCACTCTAACAGGTTGTTTCGACACAGCATGCCTGTGTTCTGTTTTAAAAGTTTTAAGTAAGGAGTTCAGTTATGATCTAGTGCAGGCACTGTGGAGGTGTTTTAAAATGTCGACAATACAATCTGCGACTTTGCCTGTGCTTGTAAAAGACTTCGATGATGACTATTTTTCAGTCAAGTACGAAAATATATTAAGATGATGTAAAGTTTGTAAATTAGACATAAAAGTTAAAAAGCGTTTTGATTTACGAAGACATTGCGATTCTAAACTAATGAACACTTCAAGATCAGAAATTGTTTAGTGATGCGATTTCGGATCGGTCCACATTTTATTATGACTTGTGTCTGATGCTCATATGTGTGAATATTCCGTTCGATGAACTTCGGAATATACATTTTAAACACTTCTTTGAAAAGTACAGGCCTACGTCTAGAAATTTGCGGACTCCAACAGCCATGTGTACACAATACCTACCCTCGTGTTATGAAATAACTTCAAATTCCGTACAATCAGCTGTCGGTAACAATAAAAGGCTTAGGTTAAACTATAACTGAAGAGTGTTCTTGAAAAAAGCCTGTATATTCCAATCTCTGTGAAGTGGAATATGAACCAAATAGTGAACAGACACAAGGTTATAGTAAATAACAATTATTTCAAATTCGCACGAATAAAATCATAGGCATATTATGTCAAAAAAACATTTTCTTGTTTGAGTTGCAATCGAAACAGGTTCACATTAATTGACAATTTATTAATATACACTGTTGTACATTGCAACAGAATTTATACTCTGTATTCCCTTTTTAAAGACAGCCAAAAAATTACCTAAAGGTAAATGTCTTCCTACTTTTGGGGGGGGGGGGTTTCTGTTCTTCTCACATGGTGGAAATTTAGAAGAAGAAATGCTGCAACATGGGAGTAATTATAAAATAACAATATACCCGTAACATACACACTGCAATTCGCAGATGATCAGATGCTAATGGTAGAGACTATGAAGACGTGCAATATATGATAAGAAAATTTATGGAGGAATAAGAAAAATGGGGATTAAAATAAACATTGGGTCAATAGTACAGGGTCATTGAGAAGAAATAGTAAATATTTTATGGGATAGTGTTATGGACTATTATGAGTAAAAATTTTCATATAAAAATGTGTGCAGTTTTCTATAACGCTGGAGGTGCAGCAGTTTGAATGTTACGCATAATAATTGCTAGAAGGGACAAGAAGTAAAGACAAATGACTCAATAATTACATTTGTTGTTTATTTATATAGTGTTAATACATTTCAACACTTAAGACATTCGCCACTGGCTTCAATGCACTTTCCCACTTCGTTTACCTAAGCGCCTCCCTCTAGGAGTAACGCATAGTTCAGTCAGTCATTCATTCATTCATTATATTCCATGATCTTACGTGAGCAATGAAGCTTTAAGATGTGGAACAAGTCAAAATTTTACAATATTACTATTACAATTTTTACAAATTTTTACAGTATTTTACAAATTTTACAGTTTTACAATTTAGTAATTTTCTACAATTTTTTACAATTTTCTGCAATTTTTACAACATTTTGGCGAGATGTAGTGAGATGAGATGAGGTCCGAGGATTCGCCAAAAGATTACCCGGCATTTGCCTTATGATTGGGGAAAACCTCGGAAAAAACACAACCAGGTAATTAGATCAAAGGGGTGAAATGAAGTGAGGCCGAGGACTCGCCATAGATCATCCGGCTTCAGTCCCACGGCTGGGGAAAACCTCGGAAGAAACCATTCAATGAGACCAAAGAGGGATCCAACCCAAGCCCGAACGCAGCTCCGGATCAGCAGCACAGCGCGTCTGCCGACATAGCCAATCAGATTATTATTATAACTACATGGATAGATCGTTTCACCTCTATAACGTTCCCTCGGTGCACCATGGAAGGCGATCTACATACAGGCGCAAGGAATGATTAATGAAGCAGTGGTGAAATTCCGGTAGGGGAAATGGGAATACTCTTCTAAAACTTACCACCGGAAACCGTCTTTGTCCAGCACAAATTCCACTTGGACTAGACGGGATTCGAACACGGGCTACCATAGCGGAATGCCGGTGATCTATCCTTAAAGCTAATGTTATACCCCATTATTATTATTATTATTATTATTATTATTATTATTATTATTATTATTATTATTATTATTATTAGTGTAGTCAAAATAATCGTACCCTTCTTTCAAAGGCTCTGTATTAACTGCAGAGTTAGCGTCGATGAAATCGGACATCACGAGATGAACCATTATTCGCCACGTTTTTACCTGATATTCGTCTTGTAGTTTGGGGAAAACCTCGGAAATATACCTACTAGGTGGACAGCCCAAGTGGGATCGAAATCCCAAACAAAAGTCATTTCCTCTGAATTCAGTTCATAGGCTATTTAAATGTCAAAGCCGCAGAAAATGTTTAAGAATAATATGAAACATTTAACAAAACCAAATATGTTCTTTTTTATAGGGACCACAAAGTCGCGTGATAAAGTTTATGACAGAGTCACATGCTGAGAAATTTACATAGCTGCAACTGACTTCGGGCGGGAAGAGAATGCTTCCGTTGGATTTCTGTTTTCGTCTTTATTACGTAGTTTGCTACATTCGTCTCCTTGGCAATGCTTGAACGCGGATATGTAACAGTAGAGAAGAGAAAATGCATTAACGGATATAAACGCAAACTCAGATCTAAACTTGAATGACGCAACGAAACGGAAAATATAATTTGTTCGCATTTCTATTTCTAGATGAGGCAAGAGTGTCTTGATTCACCGTTTCCTTGTCTCTTCTAATTCTGTATCTCGAGATATACAAATTCAAGACAATTTAAGAACATCTTTACAATACTTCTGTACCTGATTTTGTTTTGAATAGAACTTGAGTACAACTTACTTACAAATGGCTTTTAAGGAACCCGAAGGTTCATTGCCGCCCTCACATAAGCCCGCCATCGGTCCCTATCCTGTGCAATATTAATCCACTCTCTATCATTATATCCCATCTCCCTCAAATCCATTTTAATATTATCTTCCCATCTACGTCTCGGTCTCCCCAAAGGTCTTTTTCCCTCCGGTCTCCCAACTAACACTCTATATGCATTTCTGCTGTAACTTCATCCTTCTTAGCCCCAAATATTTTCCTAAGAATCTTATTCTCAAACACCCTTAATCTCTGTTCCTCTCTCAGAGTGAGAGTCCAAGTTTCACAACCATACAGAACAACCGGTAATATAACTGTTTTATAAATTCTAACTTTCAGATTTTTTTACAGCAGACTAGATAACAAAAGCTTCTCAACCGAATAATAACAGGCATTTCCCATATTTATTCTGCGCTTAATTTCTTCCCGATTGTCATTTATATTTGTTACTGTTGCTCCAACATATTTCAATTTTTTCACCTCTTCGAAGGATAAATCTCCAATTTTTATATTTCCATTTCGTACAATATTCTGGTCACGAGACATAATCATATACTTTGTCTTTTCAGCATTTACTTCCAAACCTATCGCTTTACTTGTTTCAAGTAAAATTTCCGTGTTTTGCCTAATCGTTTCTGGATTTTCTCCTAACATATTCACATCATCCGCATAGACAAGAAGCTGATGTAACCCGTTCAATTCCAAACCTTGTCTGTTATCTTGAACTTTCTTAATGGCATATTCTAAAGCGAAATTAAAGAGTAATGGTGATAGTGCATATTCTTGCTTTAGCCCGCAGTGAATTGGAAAAGCATCACATAGAAACTGGCCTATACGGACTCTGCTGTACGTTTCACTGAGACACATTTTAATTAATCGAACTAGTTTCTTGGGAATACCAAATTCAATAACAATATCATATAATACTTCTCTCTTAACCGAGTCATATGCCTTTTTGAAATCTATGAATAACTGATGTTTGAGTAAACTGTAATATCTACTACCACGAAATATCTTAATGGTTCCTATTCACTCGTAATTGAACCAGTTTATTTTTTAAATTTTGGTTCAAAGTTAAAAAATAATTCCATCTCAATAAGCGAAATTTCACACCTTATCGCATTGGTCGTCAGACTCGCTAAAGTGGATAAAGGGTAAGCGGTGCAACGTGTTGTGCCCCGTCGTGCAGCAGGAAGAAGTAGAGAGCTACGAATGCACTATAGTGCAGTGTCTTCTCCGCGGATAAAAGACGTTAGCCCCAGAGTGCTCTGTGCTGATGACGGCTGCCTTATCGGTATTTATTCTTCAAGGTACTCAAATCAGATAAATGAACCATAATGAGTAAACGATATTCTTTCTTGCCACTTCGAAAAAATATGGGATAATCAGTGATAAACATTACGAGTTTCTCGAAAAGTAACGTTAACACGTTTAGTGAACATTTATAAGGGCTTGCAATAGAATAGAGACAGTGAATTTGAGGAAATATCCATTATTACGTGTAACATCTATACATTAATTATGGTAAAGGAATAATATGTACAGTATATATGCGGTCTCCCCTTATGTATAGTAACTGACTCATTCACATTGTTAAGTTTATCGGATATGACGTGCATTTCCATAGAAAACGCAGTGGAGTATATCTGTTACACAATATCATTTCATATGTTCTAATAGTTTAGGTTGAATATAGAAATTACACGTCAAAAATAGGTAATTATTTCTCTTCACAAACCTTATAAATACGTTACTCTGCCTTATCAATATCTACAGGGTGGAAGTGAAATAACCTTGCAAATTGAAAGGGACGATAGCTCCCTTCTCTAGATACAACGTTGCGATGTGGATTGCATAGTTCAGTGGTTTCACATTAGTGGTTTTTAAATTAAATTTACAAGAAAATCGCCCACGAAAATTTTAGAATTTTTCTCCGCCCACGTTATTTATACGACGTACAGATAAATGATTATTTATTACATTTTCTGTCGATGTGGACAGAAATCACGATCCAATTCGGAATAGTTACCGAATAAGAGAGTTGTAAAAATTCGGAAAAAAAAACATTTTTTATGAGAAAACTAACTTTTCAACAATATATTATTACAGTTTTTTGTTACATACAACATGAGCTATTAGCTGTAAAAAAAAATCTACAGGGTTATTTCACTTCCACCCTGTATAACATGTACAGTAAGTTCGTGCCAAAAACATCCACCATCGTACGACCTCGATCTTGCCAGAGTTAGACAAATTTAAAGACTACATTCAGGTGGCCATGTAACTCAATAGAGTAACTGGCTACGAGCTGGATGGTCACGGATTCAATTCCGGTTTGTGGCTGGATTGTTTCCATTAAAAGACTTTGGGGTCTCATCATCCCCCTGTCACAAAGAATACAGAGTTTTTCTGGGTAATAAATAGGCGGTCGTGGCACGGTGTTACCAAATATTCTCATTCTACTGCCCACGTCAATAAAGCATGAAGATTCATGGCATCTAAGAGGATGCTTTTAGCTAGAGCCTACATTGAATTCAAAGGACAAAGTGTAATGCTTCCTTCCTACAAAAAAAATCTACACCTGCAAGGTGTCCACACTGAAATTCTTTAAATTGCCCGTGCCAAAATCATTGCCACGTTCCCCCTACAGTCCAGACTCATGACTTCATATCACCATTTGCAGACGACAGCCCGCTCTATAATTGGTATTTCATTCGAAGCCCTTCTGATTTTATAAAAAAAAAAAGGTTTTCTTTCGTATTTTGAATTCTGCACTTATATAACGCCAAATACTTACTTACCTATTTACTTATGGCTTTTAGAAAACCCCGGAGGTTCATTCCGCCTTCACATAACCCCGCTATTGGTCCCCATTCTGAGAAAGATTAATCCAGTCCATACAATCATATCCCACCTCCCTCAAATCCATTTTAATATTATCCTCTCATCTACGTCTGGGCCTCCCCAAAGATCTTATTCACTCAGGTAACCCAACTAACACTATAAGCATTTCTGCATTCACTCATACGTGCTACATGCCCTGCCTATCTCAATCGTCTGGATTTAATATTACTAATTTTGTTAGATGAAGAATACAATTCCTGCAGTTCTGCGATGATTAGTTTCTCCATTTTCCTATAACTTCATCCCTCTTAGCCCAAATATTTTCCTGAATACCTTATTCTCGAATACCCTTAAACGTGTCTCTCTCTCTCAAAACGAGAGTCAAAGTTTCACACCCATACAGAACAACCGATAATATAACTGTTTTATAAATTGAAACTTTCAGTTTTTTTGAAAGAAGACCAGATGACAAAAGAAACTAGCCAATATAGGGCTCTAACCCGAAAGTGGTGACTGAAGTCTTTTTCTGTGCAAGTACCTGGTCCTTTCCTTCCCTACGCGTCCACCGGGAGTGAATAATGTTCTTGTTGCGGTTCGCAGATTGGATGAAAATATTGTACATGTCGTCGCTATCTTTCTCTAGGTTATATCAGACGTCGACAACTGTGAAATGTTTTTTTCTGCCGTCAACCTTACAAATTGTTCCTAAAATATCCCGTCCTTTCGAAGCCGGCATATGTCGTGATGTTTATGTGAACATGCGTGTGGTCTTGGTGTTGA